>NC_091572.1:34422406-34429906 GCF_042767895.1 Penaeus vannamei | reverse complement strand
ATCATCATTATTCCTTATCATCATAATCAGTAATTTCTTCATTAATCCTCACATAATAACTTCTCTTATCTGCATTATAGGCATTGATAATGTTCATATCTTTAGCAACACTATCTTTGTTATCGCTGTTGTCGTTTATGGTGATAACGTGGTTATTGTTATTGTTATCCTATTAGCAGTGTTGTCAAGATATATTTTAGTGCCATTAAATAATTATCATTAAATTACCAACAATCCACCATGTAATTAATCAAATACATAAATACATTGCCTGTTCAAGGAAGATTAGTACAGGTTATTGCAATCGTGTTGACTATGATGATAATTATATCAATATATATATATATATATATATATATATATATATATATATATATATATATATATATATATATATATATATACACACACACACACACACAAACACACAGACACACACACACACACACACACACACACACACACACACACACACACACACACACACACACACACACACACACACACACACACACATATATATATATATGTATATATATATATATATATATATATATATATATATATATATATATGTATGTATATGTGTATATATATGTATGTATGTGTATGTGTCTATACGTATAGAGAAGTAGAAAGATAGATAAAGGAAGGAATTGCATATCTCGCATGCAACGATGCAACTTCTAGGTCTTGTAAACCGTCATTTCCCTCTCCTCTCCCCCACCCTCTTCCTTTTCTCTCCATTATCTTCCTTTTCTTTCTTTTCCTCCATTTCCATCCTTACCTCTCCCCCCACCCCCACCCCCAAAGTCTTCAGAGATAAACGAAACCCCAAAAATAAACAAAACAAGAAGAAATAAAAATCAGCACAAAAACAAAATATTATAAAAAATAACGTAAAAGCTAAACCATTTTCCCCAAAGAAAACCTTAAAAAGAAAGAAAGAAAGAAAAAAAGAAAAACGAAAGACAAAAAAAAAAAAAAAAAAAAAAAAAAAAATCCTCCAAGCCTTAAAAGCCCGGTTCCTCCCCCCAGTCCTTCCCCATCTTAGGGGGAGGTGACGCCCGGAGGAGGAGTCGTTCATTACATGCTATTAGGGCCGTTCTGTAGCGGGCCGTGAGGAGGGCGCCTCCCTTCAGAAGTCCTCTTGGTGAGTTGGTGTCGTGAGGTCGTGAATGCAGTGGTAATGGCGGGTCAACTGAGACACCCACTTGGCTCCTTCAGGTTCTCTGCTTCTCCCCTCCTCCTCCTCCTCCTCTTGCTGTTACTACTCTTACTCATGTCTGTTCTTCCTCCGTCTGGTTATCTTTCTCCTTCTTACCCCTTCCTCCTCATCTTTCCCCTCCTTCTCTTCCCCTTCTTACCCCTTCCTCCTCCTCCTCCTCCTCTTGCTGTTACTACTCTTACTCATGTCTGTTCTTCCTCCGTCCGGTTATCTTTCTGCTTCTTCTCTTTCTCCTCCTCCTCATCTTTCTCCTCCTTCTCTTCCCCTTCTTACCCCTTCCTCGTCTTCCTCCTCTTTCTCCTTCTTTTTTCCCCTTCTTATCCCTTCCTCCTTCTCCTCCTCCTCTTTCTCCTTCTTCTTTTCCCCTTCTTATCCCTTCCTCCTCCTTCTCCTCTTTCTCCTTCTTTTCCTCTTCTGACCCCTTCCTCCTCCTCCTCTTTCCCCTTCTTACCCCTTCCTCCTCCTGCTCATCTTCTTCCTGCTCCTCCTCCCCTTCTTACCCCTTCCTCCTCCTCCTTCTCTTCCTTCTGCTCCTCCCCTTCATACCCCTCCTTTTCCCTATCATCCCCCTCCTCCTCTTCCTCTTTTTCCACCTCTTCCCACTACTCTTCTCCCTACTCCCTCTCCTCCAGCTTTCTCCCTGCTCATACATTTTCTTCCTGTTTTCCTGGCCATTCTTACTTTACTTCTTCCTAATTATTTGTTCCCTCCCTATCCTCTTTTCCCTGTTATTCCTCCTTTAGTCACTTCCTCCGTCATCCTACTTTCCTTCAGTTCTCCTTTTTTTCCTACTTCCATACTTACTCCTCGTCTCTTCTCCATTCCCCCTTCCATCTCTTGCTTCTTTCCTCTCTTTCTTCCCTCATGCATTCCTCCTCCCTTTCACCCCATGCACCTCTTAACCTCGCTCTTTCTCTCTCCTTCTTCCCCCTTACATTCCTCGTTTCTTTCTCCCTCCTTTCCAGTCTCATTCTTTCCTTCTCGTTTTTTTTCGCTTCCTCCATTCTCCTTTTCTCGGTGCTCCTCCTCCCTCCTTTATTTTTTCGCTCTCCTTTACCTTCCCTATATCTCCTTACTCCCTTATTTTCTTCCCCATCCTCTCTCTCCTTCCTCCTTTTCTCTCTCACTCCTCCCTTCCTGCTATCAATCTCCCTTTTCTCTCCTTCCTCCCTCCTTCCCTTCTTTCCTTCCTCCTTTCTTTACTCCTCCCATCCTGTTATCAATCTCCCTTTTCTCTCCTCCTCCCTCCCTCCCTTCCTTCTTTACTCCTCCCATCCCGTTATCAATCTCCCTTTTCTCTCCTCCTCCCCCCTCCCTCCCTCCCTTTCTCCCTTCCTTCCTTCTTTACTCCTCCCATCCTGTTATCAATCTCCCTCTTCTCTCCTCCCTCCCTCCCTCTCTCCCTTCCTTCCTTCCTTGCTTCCTCCTATCTACCTCATACTCTCACTCCCACTTCTCTCATAAAAAAAAAAATATATGATCACCACAACTATTCCTCTAATCCCTTATCCCCTTATTCTTGTCCATCCCTTCATCCTCTTCTCCTCTTACCTCATCCCTTGTGTGTACCGCAGGAGGAGTGTATGCTGAAGGACACTCGGAGATCACTATACTCCTGCTGTCCATTCATACGCTCTCTTGTGGTATTAATAGTGAATTAATGGTGTGGATTATGGTCCCTATTTCCAGCATGGTTTTGGCTCTTTTATCTGGTATACATACATACACACTCGTATGGGTGTGTGTGTCAATATACATATATACATACGTACATTGGTATACATACATACACACTCGTATGGGTATGTGTGTCAATATACATACATACATACATACATTGGTATACACACATATGCACTCGTATGGGTATGTGTGTCAATATACATATATACATACATACATTGATATATACACATACACACTCGTATGGGTATGTGTGTCAATATACATACATACATACATATATTGGTATACACACATACGCACTCATATGGGTATGTGTGTCAATATACATACATACATACGTACATTCATGCATATTTACATGCATTCGTACATACTTACATGCATACAAACATGCATCCATACATACTCGTGCATTCGTACATGTATATAAGAAAAAAATATAGACACAAGGAGAAAAAAAAAATAAAAAATAAAACAATAAAACGAAAGAGAGAGAGAAAAAAAAACGAGAGACTTTCCCATAAAGCAGAACAAAGCTGTTTTGCCGAAGGAAGAGAAAAGCAAAGTTAGAGGAAGCAAAAAAGAATAACAAAAATAAAATAGATAAATAAATAAAAAAGTAATAAAAAAATAATAATGATAATAAAAATAAATAGATAAAATAAAATAAAAAAAGATAAAGGGTTTTCGGAAAGGGTGCGCTACTCACCTGTTCCGTTTCCAGGTGTGTTGCCATCCTAGAGTTAGGTCCGAGGACTTCGCTTCCCTCGTCTCGTGAGGAGTAAGGACCACGCATAACCTCGGGGGGGGGGGGGTGAGAGAGGGAGAGGGAATAAAAAAGAGGAAGAGGGGAGAGAGGAGACGAAGAGAGAGAGGGAGTAGAAGAGAGGAGAGAGAGGGGAAGAGGAGAGGGAGAGGGAATAGAAAACAGGAAGAAGGGAAAGAGAGAGAAAAGAAGAGAGGAGAAAGAGAAGGAGAGAGAGGGGAAGGGGAGAGGAAGAGGGAATAGAAAAGAGGAAGAGGTGAGAGGGAGAGAAAGAGTGGAAGAGAGGCAAAAGGGGAGGAGAGAGAGGGGAAGGGGAGAGGGAGAGGGAATAGAAAAGAGGAAGAGGGGAAAGAGAGAGAGTAGAAGAGAGGAAAAAATGAAGGAATGAGGGGCAGAGGAGAGGGAGGGGAAGAGGTGAGAGGAAGAGGGGAGAGCGAGAGAGAGAGTAAAAGAGAGGCGAAAGGGAAAGAGAGAGGGACAGAGGAGAGGGAGGGGAAGAGGAGAGAGAAGGGGAGTAGAAAAAAAGAAAGAGGTGAAAGAGGAGAGAGGGGAAGAAGAGAGAGAGGGAGAGTATAAAAGAGGAAAGGAAAGAGGAGACAGGGAAGGGGAGTAGAAAAGAGGAAGAGGGAAGAGATAAGGAGAGAGTGTCAGAGGAGAGGACAGGGAAATAGAAAAGAGGAACAGGTGAGAGTGGAAAGAGAAGGAGAGACTGGAAGAGGAGAGAAAGGAGAAAGGGGTGGGATGGGAAGGATGAGGAATGTAGGAGAAGAAAAGAGGAGAGAGGCGAGAAAAAGGGAGAGAGGAGAGGAGGAGAGGAAAGAAGGAGAGTTGGGAAAGGAAGGAGGAAAAGGGGGACGGGGAATGAGTGGATAGGAAAGGGAAGGATAGGGAGAAGGAGGAAGTGGAGAAGAGGGGAAAAAGAAGAAGAAATGGAAGGAGAAGAAAGGCAGTAAAAATGTGTAAGAGTTATGGAAAAAAAAGAAAAATAGATAAATCAACGAATAAAAAACGAAGTAGAGAAGAGGGGGAAAAGAAAAAGAAATGGAAGGAGAAGAAAGTGAGAAAAAAGTGTGAGACATGAAAAAAGAAATGAATCAACGAATGAAAACGAGAAACACAAGGAAAGGGGGAAATAAGGAGGAAGAGAGAGACAGAGCGGAACCTTGAAATGAAGTTTCCTCCCACCTTCCCCTCATTTTCCCCTCACGCCCCTCCTCACCCCTTCATTTTCATCTCTTTCTGTACTTCTAAATGTCTTTAATGTCTTACCTCCTCTCCCTGAACCCCGTTATAACCCCCTCCTCCCCTCTAGGCCTCCCTCGCTCTCTCCCCTTATCCTCTTCTCCTCCCCATCCACCTATTCCCTCCCCTCTCCCTCTCCTTTTCCCCACGGCCTCTCCATCTCCTACCTCCCTTCATACCCCCTACCCCTTACCCACAAATCCACCCAACCCTCCTCTCCTCCTTCCCCAAATCAACCCCCCACCTTCCCCCTACTCATCCCTACCCCCTAACCCCAAATCCACCCCTCCTCTCCCTAACCACCCCTACCCCTTTCCCCAAGTCCACCCAAACCCCCATCCCTCTCCCTTCTTCCCTTCCCCTTCCCCTCTCTCCCTTCCCTCCCCTTCCCCCTCTCCCTACCCCTACCCCCAATTCCCACCCAACCTTCCCCCCTCTCCCTTCCTCCCCCTCCCCTTCCCCCTCTCTCCCTTCCTCCCCTTCCCCCTCTCTCCCTTCCTCCCCTCCCCCTTCCCACCCATACCCCTTCCTCCCCTCCCTCCCCCTCCCTCTCCCTCCCTCCCTCTCCCCTCCCCTTCCTCCCCCTCCCTCTCCCTTCCTCCCCTCCCCTCCCCCCTCTTCCCCACCTCTTGCAAGATTGCGAAAGAGGCGACCCCTTGTGGACGTGGCGAGGCGCAGTGTGAACGTGCCTAAGCTTCCGAGGCCTTCCGAGGAGCCGCTCCTGTCGGTGTATTTACCCGTCGGAGGAGCTGAGGGGAAGGAAGGAGAGAGAGAGAGGTGGGGGGATGAGGAGAGAGGGGTGGGGAGGGAGGAGGAGAGAGGGAGGGGGGGAGAGAGAGTGGGGAATGGGAGAGAGGGGGGAATGGGAGAGAGGGAAGGAAGGAGAGAGAGAGGGGGAAAAGGGGGAGGAGAGAGGGGGGAATGGGAGAGAGGGAAGGAAGGAGAGAGAGAGGGGGAAAAGGGGGAGGAGAGAGGGGATAGAGAGAGAAGAGGAGAGAGGGTAGGAGAAAGGCGAGAGAAAGGGGGGAGAGAGGGGAAAGGAGGAAGAAGAGAGAGAGAGAGAGAGGGGGGAAGGAGAGAGAAAGAGAAGGAGAGAGAAGAAGGAAAAAAGGGGAAAGGTAAAGGTGAGAGACAGAGGGAAAGGATGACAGAAGGGGGAAAGAGGCGAGAGAGAGAGAGGGAAGAGGAAGGGGGGGAAAACGTGGAAAGGAAGAGAGAGAGAGAGAGAGAGAAAAGGAAGGAGAGAATGGGTTAGAGATGAGAGAGGGGAAGGAAGAGGCAAGAATGAGAGAGAGCGAACAAAAGGGGAGAGAAGAGTGAAAAGGAAGGATGAGAAAGGGAAAAAGGAAAGGAATGGGGAAATGATAAGAGAGGGGAAAGGGGAAGCGAGAAAAAAAATGTGTAAAAGGGAGCCGGAAAGAGAGACAAGGAAAGGAGGAAGGAATAAGGAGGAATAAGGATAGCGAAGAAGGAAAAGAGGGAAATGAGAAAGGGGGCGGAGGCGGGGAGAGAAAAGGGAATGGGGAAAATGGACAAAGAGGAGAGGGGAAGAAGCGGATGAGGGGAAGAAGGACAAGTATAAGAAAGACTAAAAGGGGAGGAAAATAGGGAAAGAATAAAACGTAGAGAAAGAGGAAGCGAAAGGAGAGAGAGAGAGAGAGAGCGGATGGGAAGGAAGATTAGGAAGAAGGCAAAGGCAACGAAGAGAGAAAATATGAGAGAAGGGAAACAGAGGGAGAAGGAGGAAAGAAAGAAGAGAAACAAAAGAAAGAGAAACGAGGAAGAGGAGAAACAAAAAGTTGATGAGAGGCGAAAGAGGATAAAAAGGAAGACGGTGAAAAAAATAAACAAGAAAGATAGGAAAAGGAAAACTGTGAAAGATCAAAGAAGCAGAAAATAAAATGAGAGAGGAAGGAGGATAGAAAGAGGAAAGAGAGAATAAAGGAGGGAATAGAGAATAAAGAGAAGGCAAAGATTAAAAAATAGAAGGATGAAGATAAAAAAAACGTCTTTTTTATCACTCCTTTTACTCCCTTTCTCTCGTCTCTACATCATTACCATCCCTCTCCTCTCCTCTTCCCCGTCTCTCCTCTCCTATCGCCTTCTCCTCTCCTCTTCCCCGTCTCTCCTCTCCTATCGCCCTCTCCTCCTCCTCTTCCCGTTTCTCCTCTCCTATCATCCCTTCCTCCTTCTCCTTCTCTCCTCTTCCTCTTTTCTCCTCTCCTATCGCCCTCTCCTATCATTCCTTCCTCCTCCTCCTTCTCTCCTCTTCCCCGTCTCTCCTCTCCTATCATCCCTTCCTCCTCCTTCTCTCCTCTTCCCCCTCTCTCCTCTCCTATCGCCCTCTCCTCCTCCTCTTCCCGTTTCTCCTCTCCTATCATCCCTTCCTCCTCTTCTTCTTTTCTCCTCTTCCTCTTTTCTCCTCTCATATCACCCTCTCCTATCATCGCTTCCTCCTCCTTCTCTCCTCTTCCCCCTTTCTCCTCTCCTATCGCCCTCTCCTCCTCCTTTTCCCGTTTCTCCTCTCCTATCATCCCTTCCTCCTCCTCCTTCTCTCCTCTTTCCCGTCTCTCCTCTC
>NC_091572.1:34407406-34412406 GCF_042767895.1 Penaeus vannamei | reverse complement strand
CCTCCCACCACCCTCGCCCCTCCCACCACCCTCGCCCCTCCCTCTTTTCTCTACAGTTGAAATATCGTTAATAATAAACTCCATCGGGGTCGATAAACATGGCGCGAACCAGCTCGGCGTCGAATATCGTTTCTCGTAGATCAGGCCATAATAACTTTATAGGATTTTTTTTGTGTGTGTTTGTTTGTTGACCACCGCCACCCTCGCGTTCCCTTTCCCCTCGCTCTTCCCTCGGCTCCCCTCGGCTCCCCCTCAGCCCCCCCCTTCGGTCGCTCCCCCTATTTCCCTGAGCAAACACTGGCGGCGAGGGGGCGACCTGGGCGGTCTTGGGGAACCCTGGTGGAGGTCTCCGTCAGGGTGGTCTTGCCTGCGTGTGCTGCGCCGCCCTCGGGATTTTCTCTCTCTCCGCCGGGCGAGTGGGATGCTGCTGGTGGTGCCCGAGGGGTCTCGCGTCGGAGGTTCTGGTTCTCGTTTTTTTTTTTATTTTATTTTTTATCTACCTGTTTATATCTCTGTCTCTGTCTGTCTCTCTCTCTCTCTCTCTCTCTCTCTCTCTCTCTCTCTCTCTCTCTCTCTCTCTCTCTCTCTCTCTCTCTCTCTCTATATATATCTTTTTATTTTTTCTCCTTTTTTCTCTCTATCTTTCCTTTCTCCCCTCCACCCCTCGTCTGTAACACTCATATCTCTTCCATTTTTCACACCCCTCTCTTTCCTTTCCCGGTTTCTATCTATTTTTCTCTTTCCGTCTCTCCCTCTCCATTTCCCTCTCCTCTCTCTCTCTCTCTCTCTCTCTCTCTCTCTCTCTCTCTCTCTCTCTCTCTCTCTCTCTCTCTCTCTCTCTCTCTCTCTCTCTCTCTTACACTCTCTTACACACACCCTCTTTCTCTTACACATACACACTCTCTCTCTTTCTCTTTCCACCTCTCTCTCTCTCTCACTTACTCCACCCTCTCTTTCTCTCTCCCTCTCTTTCTCTTACCCCACCCTCTATCTCTCTCTCCCTCTCTTTCTCTTACCCTCCCTCCCTCTCCCTCTCCCTCCCTCTTCCCTCTGCCCTCCCCCGTCTCTTTTCTCTTCCCTTACTCCTTGAGGTCCGTCTAACTTTCCTTTTAATTTCCTTTATCTACTTTTCCTTTACATATATTAGTATTCCTATCTATTTACTTTATCTCTCTCCTTGACCTGGCTCTTGCTGTCGTTTTTTTTATTTATCCTTCTGTCTCTTTCGTTGATTCATTCTGTCACAACTGATCTCGTGGAATCGCTCTCTCTCTCCCTCTCCTTCTTCCTCTCTCCCTCTCTAGGTCTCCTTCTTCCTCTCTCCCTATCAAGTTCTCTTTCCTCTCTCCCTCCTTCTCCTTCCTCTCCCCCTCTCCTTCTCTAGCTCTCCTTCCTTTTTCCCTCTCCTTCCTCTCTCCCTCTCCTTCCTCCTCTCTCCCTCTCCTTCCTCCTCTCTCCCTCTCCTTCCTCCTCTCTCCCTCTCCTTCTTCCTCTCTCCCTCTCCTTCCTCCTCTCTCCCTCTCCTTCTTCCTCTCTCCCTCTCCTTTCTCCTCTCTCCCTCTCTAGTTCTCTGTATATTCTTTCTCCAATTTCTCCCATTTAAAGTTTCATCTCCTTTTTCTTCGTCTCGTGCATCTCACCCCATGCACTAAACCCGTTGTTTGTTCCCTTGCATTAAGTGCCACTATGCATTCGCTTTTCTCTTCCGCGGAAAACCCTGCTAAGGTATGAGTAGAGGGGAGGGGCAGGGCAGGGCAGGGAGGGAGGGGGGAGAGGGGTAAGGAGAGGGAAGAGGTGGTGGAGGAGAGTCGAGGGGGAGAGAGAGGAAGGAGAAGGAGGAGGAGGAGGAGGAGGGGTACCCAGCGGAGGCGGCCATGAGAGAGAGAGAGATCCTCTCCTTTCACCCTCCCTCCCCCTCCCCCCCCCCCTTACCCACCCCTTCCCCTCAACCTGCGGGCAAGAGTCGCGAGTAAGATGTTATCGCGGCCTCTAGAGAGCAATTCCTCTGATTCCGATCTAAAATGTTCTCCAGCGCGTTGTTGTGGACGAGCGCGAAGAGGAGGATGCTCGAGGTGAGGAGGGTGTGAGGCGGCAGGTGGATGGGGCTTAGGGAGGGGAGAGGAGGGTGTGAGGCGGCAGGTGGATGGGGCTTGGGGAGGGGAGAGGAGGGTGTGAGGCGGCAGGTGGATGGGGCTTGGGGAGGGGAGAGGAGGGTGTGAGGCGGCAGGTGGATGGGGCTTGGGGAGGGGAGAGGAGGGTGTGAGGCGGCAGGTGGATGGGGCTTAGGGAGGGGAGAGGGGGGTGTGAGGCAGCAGGTGGATGGGGCTTGGGGAGGGGAGAGGAGGGTGTGAGGCAGCAGGTGGATGGGGCTTGGGGAGGGGAGAGGAGGGTTGGGGCGGGGGTGGAGGAGCAATGGACGGTGAGGGGAGAGGAGTGGGTTAGGATAGAGAGATAGAGTTGGAGAAAATTATGGCATGGGCATCGGTTGATTGATAATGAAGAGAGGGAGAGAAAGGGGGGGGGAGAAAGAGAGAGAGATGGGGGTGGGGGGCAAACAGACAGACAGAGACAGCAAGAAGGAGAGAGCGAGAGAGAAAGCACGAAAGGGAGAAAATGAAAAAGAGAGAAGAATGTGGCAAGTAGAGAGAGGGAAAGAGGGAAAAACTAGTGTGAATGAAGGAGGTAACGAATGTTGAAAGAAATGAACGAGACGGAAAACGACGTGGAGATGAGATTTTTTTGTGTAAGAGGAAAAGGGAAAGAAAAGGGAATGAAGAGAAACAAAGAAAGGAGAAAAGAAAGAGGACAGAAACAGCAGCATAGTGGATGGAAGAAAAGGCGAAAAAAGGAACGACAATAATAAAAAAAAGGAAAGAAGACCGAACACCCCCTATAAAAAAGAAAGAAAGAACAAGACTCACGAAGAGACAAGAGATAAACAAGATTAAGATGAAAAGAATAAACACTGAACACAGAAGAGAAAAAGAGATAAAAAAAAACACTCCCTCCCTCCCCCCCCCAAAAAAAAAAACAACGAAGAGAATTATGAAAACAAATATATATATATATATATATATCAACAAGCCGAATGCTCATAAAGGTTCGAGGACACTGAACCAACTCTAATACAACACTCCGAGAATGGATGAGTTGCTTCACGCCAGACGACCTTCCGCAAAGGAGACCTCAAACTGCTTACCAGGAGGACCGTCCAGGAACCTCTAGCGGTTGTGGATATCGTCGAGGGCACTTCCTGAGTGCCTGTGGAGGGCCTCTCGCTTTCTCTCTCTCTCTCTCTCTCCCTCGCTCTCTTTTTCGTTCTCTCTCTCTCTCTCTCTATCGCTCTCTTTTTGTTTTTTTTTACTTTCTCTCTCTATCGGTCTCTTTTTCCTTCTCTTTCTCTGTCTATCGGTCTCTCTCTCTCTCTCTCTCTCTCTCTCTCTCTCTCTCTCTCTCTCTCTCTCTCGCTCACTGTCGTTCTCACATGCTCTCTCTATTTCTCTTTTTCATTCTCTCTTTATATATATATATATATATATATATATATATATATATATATATAAAATATATATATTTAATATATATAATATATATATATAATATATATAATATATATATATGTATATATATATCTATATATATATCTATCTATATAGATATATATATATATATATATATATATAGTATATGTGTATATATATATATACATACATACCTACATACATACATACATATATATATATATATATATATATATATATATATATAAATATATATATATATATATATATATATATATATATATATATATATATATATATATATATATATATATATGGTGGTCTGTTGGTGAGGCCCAAACCCCTCAGATTCTGACTATTCCAGGCCTCTGCAAATTCCGAAAACTACCAGGATGTGAAAAATGAATCTGTGCAGCTGACGATATGGTGATAAGGTCGCTGATTTTTTTTATAAAAGACACGGTGTCTTTTCTCTGTTTCTAAAGTTAATAGGTTATACATTTAGGTATTAGGTGACAGTTGATATATTTAATAAATTATTTTTTTTATGACAGGTAGCAAATCATTTTAGCAAAACCCTTAAGCTATGTATATACTTGTGTGCTTTAATTGTAGAGATATATATTCAAGATTAAGCTTATGATTGTCTTAATTAAAATCTGTAGGTTCCTCAGGTTCATCCATCATTGTTGTTAACGACGTTGTATTATGATAACTTATAATGATAAGTAGCAATCAGTATAAGGCTGAATACGTGATAGGCTAACCGGATATCAGACAAACGACATGATGTTCTGTAAAATAATTATGACCCTTCCAGACTGTATCAAAAGAGCTGCCGTGTGTACCCATAGAAAGCGGTAAAAAGAATGAGAACAAAGACAAGAAAAAAGGGGGAGGGGAAATAGAAAAAAAAGAGAGAATGAATTCGTTCGTGAGCAACATCACTCCCTCCCCCCCTACCCCCCTTCTCCATTTACCCACTACCCCTTCCTTTGACCCCCCACGTTCCGACCCCACAACCACCCAAAATCTCGGGAGTGTGTGTTTGTCGCTAGGGAATTCTGCCAATATTCAAAATGGCTCCCCTCTCCCCATTTCCCTCCCCCTGCCTCCCCATTCCCCAGAAATCCCCCCCTCTCCCCCCACCTCCTCACACACACTTCCCGGTCTCCCTAAAGACAAAACTCTCTCCGTCCCCCCACGGGTGTCGACTGCAGGTTGTTTACACTCTGCAGCCCTGGGTGTAAGGAAGGGTGGGTGGGGGGAAGGAGGGGAGGGGAGAGGGGTGTGGGTAGGGAGGGAGGACAGGAAGGAGTGGGAGAGGAGAGGGGTGTGGGTAGGGAGGGAGGACAGGAAAGAGTGGGAGAGCAGGGGAGGGGAGAAGGGTGTGGGTAGGGAGGGAGGACAGAGGAGGGGAGAGGGATGTGGGTAAGGAGGACGGGGGAAGTGGAGAAGGGAGGCAAGGGGAGGATGGAG
>NC_091572.1:34379906-34382406 GCF_042767895.1 Penaeus vannamei | reverse complement strand
TTTGGCCCTTGTTATTGGTACTGTGGGAAGAGGGTACACTGGTTCTTACTAGTGTATCACGAAGGTATATGTGGTGGTGGTGGGGGGGGTTAGGGGCGAAAAAGGCGTACTACACACAAGTTTTATTGTACGATTTTCGGTGTATTTTTAAGGGTGCTTGGTGAAATTTACCCTATTGCCTGAATTTTCGCATTTCTCTTTGTAATAGAGGATTTACGTAAGTGTTCCACAATTTATCTATTATAGTATCAGATTTGGGAAAGCACATTGAACAATTCCCATCATAAACACAGACACAGACATAGCCCATGCACGAACACAGACAAAACACACGCACACACACAACACAACACACATGCACACGCGCGCACACACACGCACACACACACACAACAAACATGCGAATAACAAAATAGGTAACTAAAAAGGAACCAGAAAATCCGAAAAGTTCACAGACGCAGCTTCCGGTCCATTCGAAGATCCGATCTTGAGTTCCGATGGCTTGTATGAAATGGAAAAAAGAAAATGATAAATGTCGGAAAGAGAGAGAGAGACAGACAGACAGAGGCAGTAAAAGATAGAAAGACAAAGAAAGAGAGAGAAAAAGAGGCAGAGAGAGAGAGAGAGAGACAGAGACAGACAGACAGACAGACAGAGGCAGCAAAAGGTAGAAAGATAGAGAAAGAGAGAGAGAGAGAGAGAGAGAGACAGACAGACAAACAAACAGAGGCAGCAAAAAATAGAAAGATAGAGAGAGAGATAGAGAAAGAGAGAAAGACAATGAGAGATAGAGAGAGAGGCAAAGGTAGAGGCAGTGAGAGAAAGACAAGAGAGAATTAGAGATTGAGGCAGGGAGAGAGAGAGAGAAAGAAAAGAAACCTTCCTTTTCTACATTACTCTTGCATGTCCATTTTTTCTATATATCCGCTCTTAACATCCAGTTTCTCGTTCTCTCGTTTCTCTTTCTAATTCCTCCCTCTTTTCACTTGACATTTCCCCTTTTCTCTTATATTCCCATCTTACCTTACTTTCATGTTTTTTTCTCTCTCTTTCTCTCCATTTCTAATTCCTCTTCTCTCTTGCTTTATTTGCTTCTCTCTCTCTATTCCTTTGTAATTCCCCTCCTCACTCGTTTTTACTTTTTCTCGCTCTTTCTCTCCCTTTCCAATTTTCCTCTTTTCCTACCTTAACTTTTTTTTTCTTTCTCCCTTTCCAATTTCTCTCTTCACCTGGTTTGACTTTTTTCGCTCCCTTTTCCCTACCCTGATTCCCATCCTTTGTTTCTGAATTCTATTTCTGTCTTTCTCTTGCTCTCTTTTTAATTTCTTCCTCTCATTTTCTTTCTTTTTCCGCTTTTCTACATCCTACCTCTCTTGTTTTAGCTCTCATTTCCCTTTCCCTTTCTCTGTCTTTTTCCTTACTTTCCTTTCTCTTACTATAATTTTTTTTGACGTTCGTTGTTATCTCATTTTCCAGTCCCCTTCTCTCCTACGTCAACTCTCGCTTTATCTTTCTCTCCCTTTCTAATTCTCTTTCTTCCTTGCCTTAACTGTGGTTTCTCCCACTTCCTTTATAATTGGTCTTCTCTCTTGCCTCATCTCCTTTTCTCCCTCTTTCTTCTCTCTTGTCTTTACTCTGTCTCTCTCTTTCTCTTCTCTCTTGTTTTCGCTCTTTTTCTCCCTATCTTTTCTCTTCCTCGTTTTATTTAACTCCTTTCTCTCTCTTTCTGACTCTCCCTTCCGAAATCCCCTCCTCATTTGCTTTATTTCTCTTTCTATCTCCCTCCTCTCTTCCTTTATTTATTTCTTTTTTGTCATTTCTGTTGTTCTTCATCTCTTGCCTCACGACTTTTTTCCTTCTCGTTCTCTGTCTCTTTTTATTGTGTGTGTGTGTGTGTGTGTGTGTGTGTGTGTGTGTGTGTGTGTGTGTGTGTGTGTGTGTGTGTGTGTGTGTGTGTGCACGCCCTTTAGCATAGACATTTGCACATGCACACGTGTGTACACAGAGACGCGAGCAAAGTGTTGACGCAGGTGAAACAAAAGCAATCTTAAGATGATGATGATGGCCAAGAAGAAGATGGTGGCGGATGCTGGTCCCTCTGCCCCCCCCCCCTCCCTCTCCCTGCCTTCTGTTCCATCCTAGAGGTAGTGCAGTGGAGGGGGGATTGTGGGGGGAAGGGGGGGGGTCAGAGGTGTTGATACAAGTGATCGTGTGTTTGTGTGGCTGCCACGTGACCCTCAGTCTTAATTACACTGTTGGTTCCCTTTCCTCTCCCTTCTTCTGTCCACCCCATTTCCTTTTTTTTCTTTTTATTTCTTTTTCTTCCCCTTGTTCCTTTACTCCTTTTCTTTTTCGTGTTCTTCCTTCTTATAGTCTCTCGTACCTTCCCTTCCCTTGTTTTTTTCTTTCTCATTTTCTTTTCTTCATACTCTTCTGATCTATTTATTCTTTATATTTACCGTGGTCTTTTCAGCATCCTTTCGCTATCCTCTTCTCCCTT
>NC_091572.1:34367406-34369906 GCF_042767895.1 Penaeus vannamei | reverse complement strand
CCCCTTCCCTTCCAATCTCTCTCTCTCCCCTTCTCTTCCAATCTCCCTCTCTCCTCTTCCCTTCCAATCTCCCTCTCTCCCCTTCTCTTCCAATCTCCTTCTCTTCCAATCTCCCTCTCTCCCCTTCTCTTCCAATCTCCCTCTCTCCCCTTCTTTGTCTCTCTACCATCTTCCCTCTCTTCCACCCTCCATCTCCCTTAAATACGGGGATTACGAAAAACATAAGGATAAGACGTCAGTAAAGAAGAATTATGATACGGCATGGGGTTGGACGTACTGTTGGTGGGGGGGGGGGGGAGAAGGGAGAAGGGTGAAGATGATGAAAGGAATTCAAGGGTGTCCTCCACTCTTTTAAGTGTGGAATACAACACCAGCATAACCCTGCACACGCACGCACGCACGCACGCACAAAAACACATTGGACACACTTGATTTCTCAGCATGGAACGCGCAGCTGTGCAAACCCCTTCCATCACTTTAGCATTTCTCATCTTTTTCTTTTTTTTTTTCTGTATACGCCTGATTGATTTTTTATTCCTCATTTCTTTTTCTCTTTACTTTTGGCTACGTTTTTTTCTCTCCACTCTTTGTCTCTTTTCGTAAGTAAATGGTCGTAGGCGGAATAGTTTTGTATTTAGAATTATTGTTACTGTTATTGTTATATTCATCTTTTCGCTAAAATTATCGTCAGCGTTATTATTATTATTATTATTATTACTATTGTATTATTATTACCATGATTATTATCATTGTTATTATCATCATCATCATCATCATCATCAGTATCATTATTGATATCATCATTATTATTATCAATAATGTTATCACTGTTATTGTCATCATTATTATTGCTATTGGCGTTGTTGATGTTATCAGTACTATTATTATCATAACTTAGACTGTCATTATTATTATTATTGTTATCACTATTTTTGTTAGAATTAGTATTAAAATCATTTTGTCATTACTATTATTATTGTTATTATTATTATCATTATTATTATTATATTTTTGTTATCAATACTACTATTATTATTATCATCATTATATTTCATCATTGTGTTTACATTACCTTTTTCATTATTATAATCTTACTACTATGATTATTATTGTGCCCACTACTACTGGTATCATTATAGTTTATATTATCATTATTATCATTAACATTATAATTATTATCATCATCTTCATTTTCATTATTATCATCATTATCATTACTATTAGTAGTAGTAATAGTAGTGGTATTGTTATTATTTTTTCGTATTATTATTATTATTAGTAGTAGTAGTAGTAGTGTTATCATTATAAATCACCAATATTATCATCACTTTTCTTAACATTATAATTTTATCATCATTATTATTGTTATTAGTATCCTCTTCATCAGCACTATCATAATGTTTATTATCATGAATATTGTTATTCATCATCATTATGATGAATGGTGTTATCATTATGATGAATACTGTTATCATTATCATATTTGTCATTAATATTACTATTAGTTTTGTTATCAGTATTGTTTATTATTAATACAATCATCATTTTTATCATTATTATTATTATCATTATTGTTATTTTCCCGTGTTTTACCATTTTTATAATAATTACTTAGCGACGTCAATTCATTAAAAAAAAAAAGATCTAACTCTCATTACGTACTATTTCGGGTTTTTGAAACTCTATGAATGGGAGGAGGAAGAAAACGACATAAATCGAATAACAGGAAAAACAAAAACAAATCATATAAAAAAGAAAAAAACAAAAACAAAAACACATAAGAACAAAACCAAAAGAATTAATTTACACAGGTATGTCCGGGATGCCCCCCCCCCCGCCTGGCGAAAACGACATGAATCGAATAACAGGAAAAACAAAAACAAATATAAAAAAAAGAAAAACAACAAAAACAAAAACACATAAGAACAAAAGCAAAAGAATTAATTTATACAGGTATGTCCGGGATGCCAACCACCCCCACCCCCCGCCCACCCGCCCGCCCCCAGCCCGCCCGCCGAGGACTGGGGTGTGGTCGGCCGCTCGTATCACGGAACATTACGCCGAATAAACACGCCCATGTGGACACTTCGCGCTTCTGTAACACCTCGCCGGGTAACGGGAGGGCCGGTCCTGTGACGCCTTCGAGCTGCGGTGGGCGTGTGTGGGGGCGGGTGGGGTGCTGTGTGAGTGTGTGTGGGGGGAGGGGTGCTGTGTGTGTGGGGGGGGGGGGTGCGTGTATGTGTGGTGTGTGTGTGGGGGGGGTTGCGTGTGTGTGTGGGGGCGGGTGCGTGTGTGGGGGTGGGGGTGGGGGGTGCGTGTGTGTGTGGTGGCGGGGGGTGCGTGTGTGTGTGGTGGCGGGGGGTGCGTGTGTGTGTGGTGGCGGGTGGGGTGCTGTGTGTGTGTGGGGGGGGGGGGGTGCTCTGTGTGTGTGTGGGGGGGGGGTGCGTGTGTGTGTGTGTGGGGGGGGGTGCGTGCGTGTGAGTGTGGGGTGGGTGTATGT
>NC_091572.1:34354906-34359906 GCF_042767895.1 Penaeus vannamei | reverse complement strand
ATCAGAAAACAACAAAATTAAATTTGCGAGAAGGTAGAAGTGGAGGATGAGAGATCAAAAATGAAATATCCTTTACATGAGAAACAGGAGGAGAACGAGAATGAAATTGCGATGATATTAGAAAGATGAAGTATGTAGAGAATACAGAACATGAAACTATGCTGGAAACTGGAAGTAGGGAATAGGAGAGACATCAAGATAAAATGCGTGAGAAATAGGAAAGGACGGTGGAATTTGAAAGAGATCAGAAAGAGAAGATAGGAAGAGAAAGGTGAATTCGACACAGAAAATAAACACTCATGAAAGGTGAAATGGTGGCAGGGAGAGAGAAGAAGAATAGTGACAGAGAGAGAAGCAATGTCAACAATTACAGTAATACCAAACACCATAGAGACGTCAGATAGGGAAATACCATTAATCGAAAAAAGTGAAGAGTGAGAAAGAAAGAAAATTGTAAAAATATATATAGCCGTATATGTATATATATATATATATATATATATATATATATATATATATATATATATATATATTTTTTTTTTACATTAACATAATAGATAAATGGATAATAGAGAGAGTAAGAAGCAGAAAAAAATAAAACATCAAGAAGAAAGAAGTATAGAGCAAATCAAATAAACAGGGGAGGGAGAAAGGAGGCGAGCCGTACCGTTGTTATCCTTTCGCACTGTGAACCTACGGCTTCCTGTTTAGATAAGGAATTAACAGAGGTCTTCCCATCAAAAGGGGTGGATGAGGAGGGAGGTGATAAAGAAGGAAATAGGGAAAAAAGAGAAAGGCTGAGATAGAAAAAAAAGATAAAGGAGGGAATAAATAATATAAAGACGGGAAAAGAAAAAGAAGATAAAAGGGGAATAAAATAAAGAGATAAAGAAGGGAATGATAAAAGATGGTAACACTTCTTTTCCCTTTCCGTTTTCGTTAACATTTACTAATTATTACTGTGTTCGTTGTTTAGACATTTATCATTGTTATCGTTATATAAAAAGAGATTGATCCATTATAATTAACTTTATCCTTACCATCGTTATCATTTAATTAGGGTAATGATTACAATAATTACTGTGATCTTTGTTATGATACTCTTATTAATGTAATTTTTCTACTGCCATTGCACTAATTTTACAATTACTAGTAGTGATATATTGTAATTATTGTTTTTTCCATTCGGTGTAATCATTATCATCATAGTTATTTTTTCACTGATATTACAGCTGATACAATCAATTTCATCTTCATTATTGTTATTCTTATTCCTTTTTATTGCAATTTAATTGTTATTGTTTCTACTGGTTATTGTTATTATGATGATTACTATTATCATTATTACCTATATTGCTATTGTCTTTATTGTTCTTCTTATCATCAATAGTATCATTATTGTTATTGTCCTTATTCTTGTTATTAATAGTTATTATCATAATTATTGATATTATTATCATTATCATCATTATTATGGTCAAGCTCATTATCATTATTATGGTCAAGCTCATTATCATTATTATTGCAATTGATATTATGATATTGGTATTGTTATTTTATTATTATTATTACCATTATCACCATCACCATTATCGTTATCGCTGCTGTTAGCGTTACCCTAGTTATGATCGTTGTTATTTTTATTATTACTATTATTATTATTATTATTATTATTATTATTATTATTATTATTGTTATTATTACAATTATTATTATTACTATTATTATTATTATTACTATTATTATTATTACTGTTACTATTATTATCATTATTATCATTATTATTAATATTATTATTATTACTATTACTGTTATTATTATTATTATTACTATTATTATTATTATTACAACTACTACTACTACTTTTGCTACTAATACGATTATTATATAATTATACGATTACGATTATTATTGCTATTATTATTGTTACTATTATTATTGTCAATTATTGTTATTGATATCATCATCATCTTTATAATTTTCAGTGATATAATTGTTATTATTATTGTTGTGTTGTCATTGTGATTGTTATAATTATCATCGTTGTTGTTACCACTATTATGAGCAGCAGCATCACTTCCATTATCATTATTACTATCTCTACCATTACTGTTACCATTATGATCATTGATTTTATCATTATTATTATTGTTGTTATTATTATCATTCATATAATTATTATCATCGTCATTATGATTATCATTATCGCTATTGGTATCATCATTATTATCGACACCATTATCACTTTTATTATCATTGTTTTTTAATCATTACTGTTTCTGTCATCATTATTATTACTATTACAATTATTGTTTACTTTGTTCTCAATACTGCTACAACGACTGCTGTTGCTGCTACTACTCAGATTGGAAACTTTGCAAAGTGCGCGGCGTTGTTGTTGTTTAGAAGCAGAAACTGCACAGCTTCACGTACAGATTGACTCAAAAATGCGCGGCTGAGTAAGAGTGGCTGGTTTCGTTGGTCCAGAGTAGCCCCCGGTTACGAAATGGCGCGGCTGAGAGAAAGGAATTTGTCCAACTGAGATACCAAGTCGCCGGGCACAGCAAACTTCCCAATCTGGGCTATTACTACTACTACAACTATTATTGCTACTGCTGCTACTACTACTGCTAATGCTGCTGCTGCTGCTACAACTACTATTACTACTTGTTATACTATTACTACTACTACTGCTGCTGCTGCTGCTGCTATTATCATTACTACTAATACTACTTCTAACTCCAACAGTACTATAATTACCACAACTGCTACTACTATTACTATTGTTACTTTTTATCATTGTCATCATTTCCAGTATATTTAAAATGCAACTCTATTTTTTTTTAGTGAAGCCTTCACACTGGTCTGTGTTTAACTAACCCCCTTATGAAGGCTTTTCCCAAGTATCAAATTAACAATGAGATATTTGCCCCCATTTTGGTAGTTTTTTTTTCCTGAAACGTATATTTTTCCAAACACACCTAGACTTACGAAACGTATGATATTGTTTCTACTGCCTTTAAAAATGTACAGTAAAGCTTTATATATATATTAAAAAAAAAAATCCTCAACCTGCTCACTGCATTATTTCAAGTTCATCTGCACGGAGCTTTAAACAGAAGTAAAAGACAAGAAAAGTCCTTTCACAGCTACCGGTAGATGCTTCGTCAGTAATCCAAAGAGGATGAGTGAGAAAGGGGGGAAGGGTAGAAAGAGGAGAGAGAGAGAGAGAGAGAGAGAGAGAGAGAGAGAGAGAGAGAGAGAGAGAGAGAGAGAGAGAGAGAGAGAGAAGGGCACGGGGGTGGAAGCAGGGAAAAAGAGGGAAGGATAGAGGGAGAGAGAGGAGGGCTATTGGGTGGGGGTGGAAGCAGGGAGAGAGATAGAAGGATAGAGGGAGGGAAAAAGAGAGAGAGAGAAGGGGGTAGGGGGCATGAGGGATGGATGCAGAGAGAGAGAGAGAGAGAGAGAGAGAGAGAGAGAGAGAGAGAGAAAGGACGAACTTGCCTCTTTCATCTCCATCACAGAAAATCTCATCCTCATTATCCTTTGAGTATATATATCGAAGGTGCGAGTCCGCCGCTGACGTTATGTTCCCGGTGGCCTTTGATGGAATTCAGATTTTTTCTTTTTTTTTTTTAGAAAAAGAAAAGGAAAGAAGAAGAAGAAGAAAGGAAGGAAAGGGGGAATGAAGGGAGAAGGAATAATACGAAAGAAGCAAAAGAAGAAGAAATGAAGGAAAGGGGAAACGAGGCAGATGGTTAAAAAGGAATAATACGAAAGAAGGAGAAAAGAGAGAGGGAAACGGCAATTGCTTTGGGCACCAGAAGAAACGAAGGAAAGGGGAAACGAGGGAGAAGATTAAAAAGGAATAATACGAAAGGAGGGGAAAAGAGAAAGGGAAAAGACAATTACTTTGGGCACCAGAAGAGACGAAGGAAAGGGGAAAAGAGAGAGAAGATTAAGAAGGAATAATACGAAAGACGGAGAAAAGAGAAAGGGAAATAGGCAGTTACTTCGGGCACCAGAAGAAACGAAGGAAAGGGAAGAGGGAGAAGATTAAAAAAGGAATAATACGAAAGAAGGAGAACAGAGAGAAGGAATAGGCAATTACTTTGGGCACCAGAAGAAGCGAAGGAAAGGGGAAAAAGAGGGAGAAGATTAAAAAGGAATAATACGAATGGAGGGGAAAAGAGAGAAGGAAAAGGCAATTACTTGGGGCATCAGAAGAAATGAAGGAAAAGGAAAAAGAGGGAGAAGATTAAAAAGGAATAATACGAATGGAGGGGAAAGGAGAGAAGGAAAAGGCAATTACTTGGGGCACCAGAAGAAACGAAAGAAGGGAGAAAAAGAGAGAAAATCAAAAAGGAATAATACGAAAGACGGAGAAAAGAGAAAGGGAAAAAGACAGTTACTTCAGGCACCAGAAGAAACGAAGGAAAGGGAAGAGGGAGAAGATTAAAAAAGGAATAATGCGAAAGAAGGAGAACAGAGAGAAGGAAAAGGCAATTACTCTGGGCACCAGAAGAAACGAAGGAAAGGGGAAAAAGAGGAAGAAGATCAAAAAGGAATAATACGAAAGAAGGAGAAAAGAGAGAAGGAAAAGGCAATTACTCTGGGCACCAGAAGAAACGAAGGAAAGGGGAAAAGAGGAAGAAGATTAAAAAGGAATAATACGAAAGAAGGAGAAAAGAGAAAGGGAAAAGACAATTACTTTGGGCACCAGAAGGAACGAAGGAATGGGGAAAAAGAGGAAGAAGATCAAAAAGGAATAATACGAAAGAAGGAGAAAAGAGAAAGGGAAAAAGGCAGTTACTCTGGGCACCGCCGGAGGTCGCGTAGAGCAGCGGACATGGCGGTGAATTTAGTAGATAATCTCGTTGGTTTCCGCCGCCAGTGACCACGAACGAAATACGGTGAAGAAATGTATGACTTGATGATTATCGTGATGTAAATACGACTATTACTATTACTATCAAGATACTTATATAGACTTTGATTAC
>NC_091572.1:34329906-34337406 GCF_042767895.1 Penaeus vannamei | reverse complement strand
ATTTTGAAGGGTCTAACTAGCCTTTATCTTGAAGAATAGACCTGGGGCTTGCGTGTAGAGTGAATCTAATTCTTAGCGATGAAAGTAAATGAAGAAATGAATATAATAAGGAAAGAAAATGAACACGAATTCACTGAAGATATTGCTCCCACGTCTTCCACAAGCTCAGTTCAAAAATAGAACCAAAATAAGAGAAGAAAGAGAGAAAAAGAAAAATGGACAAAAATGAAAGAGAGTAGTAAGAGGTATTACAAGAGGAAAAATGGTGGGGGGAGAGGGAGAGGAGGGGTTGGGGGGTGGGGGGGGGTAGGGAGTGCCAGGCAGGGCATTAGACGCACTGAGGGCCATCGATACTATCCACTCGATGCTCTAATATTGGCCCACCTGTAAAGGCTTCGAGGATCGCCCGTGGAATATAATGATTGCTTTAACATTCTCTCTCTCTATCTATCTCTCTATCTATCTCTCTGTCTATCTCTCTGTCTATCTCTCTATCTATCTCTATCACTCAGAATGTAAAGGGAAACTTTAACATTCTCTCTCTCTCTCTCTCTCTATCTATCTCTATCACTCAGAATGTAAAGGGAAACATTCTCTCTATCTATCTCTCTATCTATCTCTATCACTCAGAATGTAAAGGGAAACATTCTCTCTCTCTTATCTATTTCTCTATCTATCTCTATCACTCAGAATGTAAAGGGAAACATTCTCTCTCTCTATCTCTCTATCTATCACTCAGAATGTAAAGGGAAACATTCTCTCTCTCTATCTATCTCTATGACTCAGAATGTAGAGGGAAACATTCTCTCTATCTATCTCTCTATCTATCTCTATCACTCAGAATGTAGAGGGAAACATTCTCTCTATCTATCTATGTCTATCTCTATCACTCAGAATGTAAAGGGAAACATTCTCTCTCTCTATCTCTCTATCTATCACTCAGAATGTAAAGGGAAACATTCTCTCTCTCTCTCTATCTCTCTATCTATCTCTATCACTCAGAATGTAAAGGGAAACATTCTCTCTCTCTATCTCTCTATCTATCTCTATCACTCAGAATGTAAAGGGAAACATTCTCTCTCTCTATCTCTCTATCTATCACTCAGAATGTAAAGGGAAACATTCTCTCTATCTATCTATCTCTCTATCTATCTCTATCACTCAGAATGTAAAGGGAGACATTCTCTCTATCTATCTCTATCTCTATCACTCAGAATGTAAGGGGAAACATTCTCTGTCTCTATCTATCTATCTATGTCTAACACTCAGAATGTAAAGGGAGATAGAGAAGGGCAAGGTGAAGGGGGAAGGGGAAAAAGTGTAGGAATAGGTGGAAGAAGGAGAAGAGAGGATGGGTGGATATAAAACGAGAGAGAGAAAATGGGTTGGAAAGGGAGAAAGAGAGAGGTAGAGGGAGGAGGAATAGGAGAGGAGGAAAGGGGAGATGAAGAAGGGGTGAGGGGAAGGGTGAGGAGGAGAGGATGTGGGTGGATAGGAGAGAAGGAAAAGAGGAGGGAAGAGGAGGTAAGGGGATAAGGGAGGTGAGTGGATAGGAGAGAAGGAGAGGGGGCAGAATGGAAGAGAAAGGGGAGGAGGAGAGGAAGTGTGTGGATAGGAGAGGAAAGGGAAAAGAAGTGAAGGGGAGAAGAAGGGGACAAAGAGAGGAGGTGGGTGGATAGAAGAGAAGGAGAGGGAACAAGAGGAAAGAGGGAGTAGAAGGGGCCGTTAGGAAGGGGAGAGGAGGAGCAGGTTGAAGAACAATGATCAATTAGATTATTAAACTTCCAGAATTAATTAGGTTCTAGCTTAAAGTAGCCCGGTGGATTGGCTCTTGACAACAAAGGTAAACATCGCCATCATTTTTGTTATTGATATTATTGTGATATTTTGGCTGTTGCAATATATTTTACTCGGAGCCATCCTCTGCATCGTAAATATTATGGCTGAAATGCTTTATTTTTGTTATTTGAAGTATTGATAATCATGATATGAAGCTTAGGTTTTAAGGATGATGCTGCTAGTATCTTTATTATTATTGTTATTATCGTCGTTTTGGCTTTATCTACATTATTGTTATTACTGTTGTCAGTACTATCGTTATTGTTATTTTGATATTTGCTGTTATTGGTAATACTTTTGTTACAATCTTTACCATTACCGTAACCAAATTTTAGTGTCATTATCACCACTATTAATACTATAATTTCCATCATCATTATTACTATCATATTTTATTCAGTATTTGCATCATCGTTATTATTATTGTTATCACGGTAATCTACATTACTATCATCGTATTATCACCATCGTCATTGTTATCATCATAAGCATTAGTATCATCATCATTACCATCAATTTCGTTACGATCATAATTATCATCATCACATTTCCGGTATCGTCACTACTGCAACTTTCCTACTAGTAAATATACGCGGAAAATAGCAATCTCTAGTAAATATACTAGTAAATATACTAGTAAATATACTAGTAAGTATACTAGTAAATATACGCGGAAAATCGGAATTCTGAGTGATGTTTTCCTTTACATCTTAAGTATTTTGTTTGTAGGAATCGTTTGGATACCAAGTGAAAAAAAGAAAAAAAAAGCAAGAATGGTAATATAAATATAAGGGAAAAAGTCGTGAAATTCCGGGAAAATCATCATCATATGTCGTGGGACTGATATTAAAACTATATATATATTTTGCAGTAATTTGAGCGTAATCTTGTGTCTAAAGTAATAGGGGACCTTAAGTTACGATTCACCTTCAGGAATCACAAAGGAACTGGAAAGTTACAGTTTCAGATCTGAAAGTCTGTATCGCTATAACATGTTTTCGCTGAGACGGTGGACTTGGCCGGACCCAGACAGCAGCTGTTATGAAATATAGGAAATAACAGAGACTATTTCAACCATTTCGTTCTGTGTATTTAATTGGCGATGCTAACTGTTATGATTTTCTTATCTTTATATAAGGACTGGCGAAAGTGGCCATCAGTAGAAAATCAGAAAAAAAAATGTGATTGAGATGGTTTCATGCAACGAATACATTAACGATAAAGAGCATATGAATAACTAGGGACAGTAGTTTCATGCATCGAATAAATTAACGATAAAGAACATATAAATAACAAGGTACAGTAGTTTCATGCATCGAATAAATTCACCAAGACATCAAAAAACAAAACAAAAAAAAACGAAAAGGGAATCAAACGCGACCAAACAGCAGTCTCCACAAACCACAATAACAACACATCACCCCTCCCCCCTCCTCCCCCCCTTCCCCACTTTCACATCAGTCCCCTCCCAGAAACTCTACGGTCAGCTGCCTTGTCCCGGGAAACGCTGCCCGGGCGCCCACCTCAGACCGGCCATGTATGATAGATTAAAACTTACACATTTCTGTCCCAGACGCACAATGCTTTCTTGTTTGTGGAATGCACAGTGCCTCCTTATATGTTTATCCGTCTATTTAACTCTGTGTACGTTGCAGATCGCATCCATAGTGCTTCTGAAAGGATAATGGTACAATAACTTGTTCTTGTGTTTATCTATGTGTATATTGTAAATCGTAAATAGCTTCTGAAACGATTATATTTTCACAGGACACGTCTCCAGTGTGTTTATTTCTGCGTTGTGTGGATTGTGAATTATTGTATGGGAAAGAAATGTAACGGGGTTTCTTTTGATTTCCAGGCCAATACGACCTTTATCTCAGCGTGAAGTGTGTTGAAATTTATATTGGTAAGATTATTCAAGTGCAAAGGGCGAATGGGGGGGGGAGGTCAAGAGAAGTTTTGAGATATAGAAAAAGGAGGGAGAGGGAGTGGGAGTAAGTGTAGAGAGGAATTAGGAGAGGCATTGAAAGGAAGGAAAGGAGGGAGAGAAAAGGGAGAATGAGAGGAGATGAGGGAGAAAAAAAATAACAGATAAGTATAAACATAAATAGACATTACAAAAAAATGAAATCAGATCGAGGAAAGGGAAAAAGCAGAGGAGACAGTGAAGGAGAAAGAGAGAGAGAGGGGGGAATGAGACGGAGGGGAAAGAGAGAACAAGAGATTAAAAATAGATAAAGAAGGGAGGCAGAGAAATTACGAGAGGCATAATACCATCGCTCGGCTGAACGCGCTCTTTATTGGAACAGAAATCACCAGGTAGGAGGAGGAGACGTAGAAATAAACAGACAAACAAGGAGGAGACGTAGAAATAAACAGACAGACAAGGAGGAGACGTAGAAATAAACAGACAGACAAGGAGGAGACGTAGAAATAAACAGACAGACAAGGAGGAGACGTAGAAATAAACAGACAAACAAGGAGGAGACGTAGAAATAAACAGACAGACAAGGAGGAGACGTAGAAATAAACAGACAAACAAGGAGGAGACGTAGAAATAAACAGACAAACAAGGAGGAGACGTAGAAATAAACAGACAGACAAGGAGGAGACGTAGAAATAAACAGACAGACAAGGAGGAGACGTAGAAATAAACAGACAGACAAGGAGGAGACGTAGAAATAAACAGACAGACAAGGAGGAGACGTAGAAATAAACAGACAAACAAGGAGGAGACGTAGAAATAAACAGACAAACAAGGAGGAGACGTAGAAATAAACAGACAAACAAGGAGGAGACGTAGAAATAAACAGACAAACAAGGAGGAGACGTAGAAATAAACAGACAAACAAACAAAAGGAATAAAGAAATCCGTGCTTTGATCTTAACACAATTTATTATCTTCCTGAAAAGTTCGCTGGACGCTGGCCGGTGGATCCGGATCAACACGTCGAGTCCAAAGCGTGTTTTATTAATTTTCACGGTTTTCTGTATTTCTCTTTTTCTCTGTAATTCTGTATTTTTTATTTTTTTTTTTTTGGGGGGGGGGAGAAGGTTATCTTGTAGGTTTTATTTATTTTCACGTTTTTTTCTGTATTTCTCTTTTTCTCTGTATTTCTGTTTTATTTTTTATTTTTTGGTTTATATTTTAGGTTGTCTTAATTTTCACGTTTTTTTTCTATTTCTCTTTTTCTCCGTATTTCTGTTTTCTTGTTTGGGTTTGTATTTTAGGTTGTCTTAATTTTCACGTTTTTTTTCTGTATTTGTGTTTTGTTGTTTGGGTTTGTAATTTAGGTTTTATTAATGTTCATGATTTTCTCTGTATTTCTGGTTTTCTCAATATTTCTGTTTTGTTGTTTGGGTTTATATTTTAGGTTTTATTAATTTCCACGTTTTTCTTTATATTTGTTTTGTTGTTTGGTTTATATTTTTAGGTTTTATTAATTTTCATGATTTCTCTGTATGTCTGTCTTGTTGTTTGGTTTCTATTTTAGGTTTTATCAATTTCCATGTTTTTTCTCTGTATATCTGTTTTGTTTGGGTTTATATTTTAGGTTTTCTTAGTCGCACACTTTGTTCTTTATTTGTTTTTCTTTCTCGAACGCTTATATTATCGTCAGAATTATTAATTTGTTCTATTATGTCGGAGATCGAAAGAGATCTTACAAATAAAGATGTCCATATACACACATGTACATATAATCATATATAGACACATGCTCATATACATATGTGTGTGTGTGTGAATGTATGTATGTATGCATTGTATTGCTTGTGTGCATGTATGTATGCATTGTACGTATGTAATCACACACACACACACACACACACACACACACACACACACACACACACACACACACACATATATATATATATATATATATATATATATATATATATATATATGTGTGTGTGTGTGTGTGTGTGTGTGTGTGTGTGTGTGTGTCTGTGTGTGTGTGTGTATGTGTGTTTATGTGTGTGTGTTTATATATACATATCATACATACATACATACATATATATATATATATATATATATATATATATATATATATATATATGTATGTATGTATATATATATATATATACATATATATATATGAATATGTATATATATATATATATATATATATATATATATATATATATATATATATATATATATAGATACATGTATACATGTACGTATATGTATATATATATATATATATATATATATATATATATATATATACATACATATATGCATATACATATACATATACATATACATATATGTATATGTATATACATACATATATGTATATGTATATACATACATATATGTATATGTATATGTATATGCATATATGTATATATATATATATATATATGTATATGCATATATGTATATATATATGTATATATATATACATATACATATATATATGTCCATATACACACACACATGATTGCAATTAATATCACCGTTGTTAATTAATGAAGATGCCATTATTATTATCAGTTATTCTTATTATCATTGATACCACAGCTAGTGGTAACATCATGATAAATGGTGGTATTCGTGATATTTAGTATTATTTATACAATCATTTGCGTTATTATCATCATTATCGTAATTGCTGCTAATACTACTGATATTACTACTATTATTGCTACTATTAATAATGGTATATGATTTTAGCTCAGATTTTTTATTATCATTATTACTGTTGTTATTTTATAAATTTTGCTTTTACTGTCATCACTATTAATGTTGTTATCGTTGTGAAAATCGTTATCAATAATATCAGTAAGATATCAATCATTATTATCATTGTTTTAAGTATTAATCGAATTTCAATTACTATAGTAGTTATTATTGCTGTTAACATTGTCATTAACGTTGCTATAATTCATTTTTTTAAACAATACATATATTATATATATTTTTCATATACCTCCTCCGTTAATTTCATCATTTTCACTTACGTTAAAGCAAAAACAGAAAATCTTTAAAAAATGCAACGTAGATAAATAGAGTCAAATAATTCCCCACAGATTTCCACCGGTCGTGTTAGATTAAACAACCGGCAAATTAAATAACATGCAAAATATGTATATAAAAAAGAAAACATTGCAAATAAGCTCCGAATTCTGGCCTTTCCGACCCCCATAATCTATTCATATTTTCACTTCAAACTCGTCCATGGATGTCAGAGTAAATCCCGGGATAGCACCGCCGCATATCCTGGCCGGCCTAACCTTACCCAAAACCCAATTTGTCCACGTCAGCTGATAATAGCGCAGCCTTATTTGTGGATTTCATCTGCGTAAGCTAGGCATATTCCGCCACTATTTTGACAGAGCTCTGTATCGGTTGAAGGGGGGGAGGGGGAAGGGAGGAGGGGGAAGGGGGGTGTGTGGAAGTTAGGTGATGTTCGGAAGGGCGATTTTAGGTTGATGTTTGGTTGATGGGTTCGATGTTCCTCTGTTGTGGTTTCCTGTCTAATGTTTTCATTTATTTTATCTGTTTATGTATGTCAACATATATGTATGTGTGTGTGAGTGATTTCATGTGCGCGCGCGCGCGTGTGTGTGTGTGTATTTGTGAGTGAGTGCGTATGTGTGTGAGAGTGTGTGTGTGTGTGTGTGTGTCTGTGTGTATGATAGAAAGTG
>NC_091572.1:34312406-34317406 GCF_042767895.1 Penaeus vannamei | reverse complement strand
ACCAGAGGGAGGGGTGTTCTCGAAGGAAAGAATTTCGAGATGTAGCCAGTGAAATATTTGGCGTCAATGCATTTGCGTTCTCCCAGACGAGGATAATAGTGTCCGTCGTGATGATAATGAGACGTGAAGCTTCGTAAACAAAATTAACTTTCTACGAGATACCCAAACAAGAAGAAAAAAGTACTAACCTAATTTCTAGTCACAAAAAAACAAAAAAAGGAAAAAAGAAAATAAAAAAATCGAGTGAAGAGGAAGGGATCCCCAAGCACTCACCTGAGTTGGTGTGAGGTGAATGAGGGCTGCAAGCTGCTCGATTTCAGGGGCGCTGAGGTACTTCTGCTGCTTGAACCGTCGCTCCAGCTCGTATACCTGGCGGGGACGAGAAGGCAAAGGGATGCTATTGTTTCTGGTCTTTGGGTGCGATGGCTATTAGTTGAAACGCTTGCAAGAACAATCGTTATTTGAAACTGTATTAAAAGCGGAGATTTCTTCTTGATATTGGTTATTTATTGTTACAAGCTGGTGATCACAATTATGTGTATTGGACATGTTTATTGAAATGTGTTAGTTATGATAATGCGAAATAATATTGTGATGTATTTAACGTAAAGGGAGATTTTAGTGGACCGTGAGACGAAGGACAGAAGTGAAGCTTGATATGGAAACGAAATATTTGATATTCCGTGTCAACTTACGGAACTTCCTATCACAGCAACTAGACATTTGTATCTTTGATTCTGGCTTATTTTTTTGTCTTCTTTTTGTTTTTACTTTTGTCTTTTCCTTGCAAATCATATACTTACGCAAAGAATAAGAATATTTCGAATATTTCTTGCATCCGAACGTCGTTTTCAAGAACTCATAATTATTAATATTAAGATAATTATTAAACTCACCTGCGCCTGCGTGAAGAGTACCCTCCGTTTTCTTCGCTGTGAGAGGGGGAACTGCATCGCTTTGTTGTCGGCCATACTGCACGTGGAGAGTGACGTCACGTTGCCCATGTTCATGTTCATGTTCGATCCTCCCATCAACCGCGAGACTGGGGAGAACAAGAACAGTTTTATTAGCATTACCTAAGCACTGTTGATAGAATAAATAGTAAGGAACTTTTAAAGAAAACATATGATTTGATCGAAATTTATGCATCTCAGATTTTTCAGGAGGAATTCAACCTGGACGCATTTATATTATGTGCGAAGAATGGAGATGACTGATTACTTTTATTTTTTCTTGCCTGTTAATGGTCATGGTGTTCTGGTTTAAAGAAATGCAATCTACTGCGGACGACGTATGTGAATCATGATTACATTCAAGGTAGCCTACCTTACATAACATTAATTAGGATATGACTAAAAATAGTAATATTTTTCCCACATATAATTCAAGGATAACGGCCAGGATCGAGAAACAACTATTTTTTTTCTTTATCAAAGGTTATTATTATGAGGTACAAGATGTAATTACTCAGCAAATGGCATTGAAATGGTTGATTTTGAGAACATTCGCCCCACTAGTGTCGTCGCCACGGAATGAATTCGACATCAGGGAAAGGCGCGAGGACCCATGGTGACGTCACAGAAGCACTCCCAAGGTCCATCTTTAGCTGGTTTAAAATTATGCAACTCATTATTCTATTATTCTTTATCTGTCTTTATCTTTTCTTTTAATCAACCGCCTACTGTGACATCATCAAGGCTTCCCGCGTTATTTGGACTTCAGACCGGGCGCTAAACAGCATCAGATCACGTATAAACAGATTTTGGTAAACTAAGAATGAGATTGGCCCATCGCCTGCAGCATAGCCCCAGTAACCGTACGAAATGCTTAGAGGAAAACAATAACAAAAACGTATCAACCACTCTCATATTAAAACCCAGTTGCTCAAGGTCCCGCGAAATACCAGCCACATGAAAACAATAACAACACCACGAACCATTTGTCCATCGACATAACACCAACACAACCAGGAGTCTGATCGCCGTTACACTAACACGTGCTACGTAAAGACAACAGCAAGACAGCCATTTCGAGGACCTAAGAAAACAGAACAGGACAAAAGAAGGTGAAGGAGGGGGGGAGGAAGAATAAGAGGACAAAAGGCGAATAAATAGGTAATAAGGTAACACATGAGAGTATATGTGCGTATATATACACACATATACAAACGCATTGTCCAACTTGAGTATATACACGGTTACGCACGCTCAGACGAACATAAACTGGCACATGCGAATACAAACGTATTCTGCTCTCGCGCATAGATCCGCGCATGCACATCCAGACCCCAGGAAAATACTGCAAGAAACAGCATCATTAAATTCTCTCTCGTAATCCGGTCATAATCTTTGACAATCACCGAGCATTATGAACAGTCAACCTAGACTCAAAATATTTACTTGCAAAACAACTAAAAATATATGTGCAAATTGAAGGATTATCAGCAGTGAGTCAACAGGTGAACATCACGACCTGGGCGCTCTTGTTCCGCCGGGGAAGAGGAGAATGAGGGGTAAGAAGAATACCCTCCCCTCCCCTCCCCCTGTTCTGTGTCCTCTTCCCCTCCCCTCCCCTTATTTTGTGTCCTCTTCCCTTCCCTTCCCCTTATTATCTGTTCTCTCCCTCCCCTCCCCTTATTCTTTGTCCTCTTCTTCTCTTATTGTGTCCTCTTCCCCTTCCCTCCCATTATTCTTTGTCCTCTTCCCCTCCCCTTCTCTTATTCTGTGTCCTCTTCCCCTTCCCTCCCTTTATTCTTTGTCCTTTTCCCCTTTCCCTTATTATGTGTCCTCTTCCCCTTCCCTCCCCTCATTCTTTGTCCTCTTCGCCTCCCCTTATTCTTTGTCCTCTTCCCCTCCCCTTCTCTTATTCTGTGTCCTCTTCTCCTCCCCTTATTTTGTCCTCTTCCCCTCCCCTTATTATGTGTCGTTATTATATGTCCTCTTCCCCTTCCCTCCCCTTATTCCTTGTCCTCTTCCCCTTCCCTGCCCTCCGCCAAACACTATTAGATTTCAGGTGGTAAAAACAGAGGGACGCCATCTTTTCTTCCGTCGCTCTCTCCCTCCTCGCCCGCGCTTCCCTCCACTTCCAGACACAAAAAAAGGTATTCCGATGATTTGGAGGAGAGCGAAGGTTCTGGAAAAATGGATCCTTCGGCTAATGAACCGGACAGAGCTCGGCGCTAGACCCAACTCATAAAGAGAGGGTAAAATGGAGGACTGAACGGCTAAGGAAAGAAAAGGGAGGTACAAAAAAAAAAAAAAAAATAGTCGAAAAGCAAAATGGTTCGCGACCCAACGTCATCGTCTCGATTGTCGTTCTTCGCCCTCAACGCGCCCCTTGCCCGTGCTCTTCCCTCCTCCTCCTCCCCCCCCCCCAATACCCTCCCCACTCACACCTTTTCTAGTTTGCGATCAACGCCTCCTCCATCCCGCCCTCCCCTTCTATCCACCACGTCCCCCTCCCCACCTCGTCCTCCTCCCTCTCTCTCCCCCTCCCCATCCCGTCCTCCTCCCTCTCTCTCCCCTTTACCATCCCGTCCCCCTCTCCCCCTCCCCTTATCACCGGATACAAAAAAATAGAAAACGATGTCAAATACGAGTCAATGAGCGGCCTCAAACCCGACGACTCCCCCGGCCGCCGCTGCAAGAAGAAACGTGAGAGCGGGCGGCCGAGCGAGAGAAAGAGAGACAGACAAACACCCATCGGCCGACGTCGAGAGCGGCGAGCGAATCGGGTTCCGGTCATTGAAAACACGTCCATATTCGTCCCCTTTTTTTTCCATCTCTCTCTTTCTCTCACTTGCAGTAGTTCTCCTCACTCCTTTTTTTCTCCCCCAGGACTTTCTGTCAGTTCGAGCAAAAGCAGCGACGATGAGTGCCAAGAGCGGGGAGCCAATGGGGGGTCCCCCTTTCTCCCTTCCCCCTCCCTCCACCTCCCCTCAGCGTTCCCCAAGCCCCCCCCCCTCCCTATCCACCTAAACCCTCTTCTTCACCCTCCCTTTCCCCCCTTCCGTCCTCCCTGCCTCCCCCCCTCCCCACCCGCCCCGTTCCCAATGCGCGCGAACCACCCTCGAAGCGAAAAGTAATTTATCCTGACAAACAACGCGTGTGTGTAAGTTTGCTTCTGTTAATCCCGGAGAATTAATCGGTAATCCCCGACCTTAACGAAAATGAGTTAGTTCGGAGGAGGATTATCTGATTGTTAGTCAAGGGAAAGAAAGAAAGAGGAGAGGGGGGGAGGGGTGAGGGGGACGGGAAGGGGGGACATGGTCCGAAGAGGAACAGGTGTGCGTGTAAGGGAAGAGATGAAGTGAAGATGATAAAACGGTGGAGGATACGCAGAAAGAATAATCCCCAAGGACCAATAATGGGAGTTTCAGTTTCGAAGGAATAAATGTAGAAAGAAACCCCAAAATCAGAGGAAAATATGAATTTTCTTTTTTTGTAAAGCAAGGGTATCTTTTCTCGCAATCTTTATACAGCATAGGAAAAAATATACGAAAGTAAATAAAGAAAAAGGATACGGAAATCAAATAGGAGTATTGCCAAACGGAAAAGTATCTGAAAGTAAATACATAAAATCTTTTAACATATGTGTGATTATACGCATATATATATATATATATATATATATATATATATATATATATATATATATATATATATATATATATATATATATATATATTCATATTCATATATACATATGTATATACATGAATGATATTTATAATGCTCACATCCAACCATATAAGCTTGCACTTCCGATCACATGCACAAAATGAAAAGCGGAAACGATATCCGAACGAAGCGGCCACGTGTTCGGATTACGCGTCACACACGTAACAAATCCGTCACGGACGTCGGATCTGCGCGGATGATCTTGTCGTATTGCGTCATGTTCCCGCAGGTGTCTGGCTCTGCGCAGGTGTGTGGTCCTTCAAGTCTCGTGTTTATCCGGTGGCCGAAGGGTAGGGAAGAATCTGCTTTTTTTTTTTCTTC
>NC_091572.1:34304426-34306926 GCF_042767895.1 Penaeus vannamei | reverse complement strand
CTTCTTTTCTCTCTTTTACAACTTTTTTCTTTCCTTGTCTTTAAATTTCCGATCTTTGTGCTCTATTCTTTCGCACTTTTCTTTCCAAAACCTTTCCTTTTTTCGACGATTAGCATTTCTATCCTCGCTCTCGCTAGGTCTTCCTTTATCTCCTTTTTCTCAGACTTATCTCTCGCATATTGTTTTTTTTTTATTTCTTCATTTTATTCTATTATTATTCTATTCTATTTCATTTATTTATTTATTTTTTTTTGTATTTTTTTGTATTTCATTCATCCTCCGCAATTTTGTTATATAACGATGTCTAATTTATTTTTATTTTCTTTCTCCTCTTCAGTCTACCCTTTCTCTTTTATCTCTCCTTCCTTTCCTCCTTCTCTCCTGCCTTCTACTCTCTTCCCTTTCCTCCCCCTCCTCCCCCTCCTCTTCCCCACTCTATCCCCCAGCCTCAGGACATTATGGGTTAATACACTGGACAAATATTACCTTACATTTTTTATCTTGTAGGCAAACTATGACCAAGAAAGACCGATGCCTTCGTCCCACCCCCTGTCTTCCCTCCGCACCCTCCCCTTCACTCCAACCCCTCTCATTCCTCCACCCCCTCCCTTCCCTCCACCCCTCCCTTCCCTCCACCCCTCCCTTCTCCGCAACCCCTCCCTTCCCTCCACTCCCTCTCTTCCCTCCACCCCCTCTCTTCCCTCCACCCCTCCCTTTCTTTTCCCCAAACCTTCTTCCCCACCCCCTCCCACACTCTCTAACCCCCCACCCCTCCACCCCCTGCCATCTCCCACACTCTCCCCCTTCCCCAAACCCTATTCTCCCCTTCCCTCCCCCCTGCCATCTCCTACACTCTCCCCCTCCCCCCCTGCCACCTCCCACACTCTCCCACTCTCCCCTTTCCCGCCCCCCTACCATCTCCCACACTCTCCCCCTTCCCCATCACCCCCACCACCTCCCACACTCTCTAACCCCCACCCCTCTCCCCTGCCACCTCCCACACACTCTCACTCTCCCCCTCCCCCCCTCCCCCTGCCAGAAGCTTCTTATCCGTTCCCTTGGTTTCCTCGACCTTCGAGTAAAGAGTAAGGTCTCAGGTCGTGTTGACATCAGAACTTGAAATAGAACTACGTGTCTTTACCTACATACACACACGTACACATATACGTACATGTAGACATACGCACATACCCTGTGTGTGTGCGTATGAGTGTGTGTGAGTATGTGTGTGTGTGTGTGTGAGTATGAGTGTGTATGTGTGTGTGTGTGTGTTTGTGTGTGTGTGTGTGTGTGTGTGTGTGTGTGTGTGTGTGTGTGTGTGTGTGTGTGTGTGTGTGTAAAGAAGTGAAAACAAGAAACCAAAAAGAAGACAGACAAACAGACGGAAAGGCAAACAGATAAAAGTAAAAATAACGTTATGAAAGACCTCACAAAACCCACCTTTCTAAGTCACTAATGTGCCATGTTATTTTAGATCTGCAAGTGCATATTAACACGTACACACAACTAATACACGCACACACCATCATGATGATAGACAGATCACATCTAGCGAGCTTGACTAAGTTGTTTTAACAATGTCAACGTTATAAGATGGCTGAATGTTATTTAAACAACTTGAAATGGAGGTAAGTTAAAATTTGATTGGATCAATACACACGGACGACTATGTGTAGTGTGTTTAAGTGTGGGTATAAGTATGAATGTGAATATGTATATGAACGCGAGGAGAGAGAGAGAGAGAGAGAGAGAGAGAGAGAGAGAGAGAGAGAGAGCATAAATGTGTGTCTGAATGTGAATGCATTTATAAGTATCGGTGTGCATATGAGTATGTATTTCCCCGCACATACAACACCCCCTACCCCCCACCTACCCATCCACCCACCCGCACACACACGCACACACACACATACACACACACATACACACCCGCACACACACGCACACACACACACATACACAAACACATGCACAAACACACACGCACACATACACACCCGCACATACACACACATACACATAAACCATCAACAATTAACCTGTGTACGATCGATTGTTCTTAAGGCTCAGCTGTAAAATCTCACTCGACTACACACTGTTATCGTCTTAAGGACATGTGCTCCCTTTCCCCTCCTCCCCCCCCCCAGCCCCACCCCCTCCTTCTTCCTCCCCTCCTGCTCCTTCTTCCTCCCCTGCTCCTCCTTCTTCCTTCCCTCCCTTACTCGCAGATCCGATTTGCCGAAGAGGGGAAAGAAGAGGGGAGGGGAGGGGGGGGTGGAGGGGGTAGAGGAATTTTCACTATTGCTAGACTGCAGTTGGATTTTTTTTTTTTCTTGTCTTTTCTTATCATTATCATTATTGACTGCAAGTATCATTATTTTTTTTATGATACAAGGTATTATTATCCAAATACTAATCATTATCAGCATTGTTTTCACAGGCAATATAAAAAATATTTCACTGTCATTAATGCCAGAATAATTACAATTTTCCTATTACT
>NC_091572.1:34276926-34296926 GCF_042767895.1 Penaeus vannamei | reverse complement strand
CACTTTTAAATATTGGTATTTAACATCAGCATACGAGTATTCCGAGTGTCTGCATTGTGTATCGAAGAGCATCTTTGTCTTGCTTTGTTTGATATCTGTGCTTATCTACGTTACTCTATCCATAAGAATAAACGAGAACAAGTAGATAAATTGACATGTACGTGTATGTCTACTCTTCCCCGTGTGTAGTCGTGTATACATCCGTGTGTTACCGACGAGCGTGTAATTTTTCTTCCCCCTCGGAGCAAAGAGGATCCAATCGCGTATCATGAACCTTATTGCCAATTATAAGTAACAAGGCGCATCAGCTCAAGAGGCGTTCGATCCCCCCTTAAAATTCTGAATCTCCGGCTGGCATTTTCATAGGAGACTGATACAAGGTTGTTTATATAATGGCAGCGCGGAGGAAAATGAAGACGGATCTTTCTGTCGTATATTTTCGTCCTGGGGTTTTTATTTTTATTTTTTTCATCATTATGCGTGTAGCTATTATTTCTCTGCATCATTCTTCGTTTCGTATACCGACGTTACTCTCGTTGCGTTGTTGTCCTCATTAGCATCATCTTTGCCGTTTCTATTAACGTTTATCATCATTGCGGGAATCTTCATCAAATCATTATTGCATTTTCTATTTCTGTTAACACTGTCATCATCATTACTTTCATTATAGTCACCATGGCTTCCTATAGAGAATAATTTCACGATTTCCATCCTCTTTACCATTTCACAGTCCTTGTTCGCACCAAAATTCCTAAAGAAGATAATTTCGAATCAACACCGAGCGGCGACATTGGCGTCCGTTGATGGTCGTTCCATTGAAGACGAATCAAACGGTAGTCCTTCAACGGCCGATTACTGTCTGCGAGGCCAGACCACACCGGAAAACACGAAACCAGGACGAGAATTTCGACAACGAGACAAATCTTCCCCCCAAAAAAAAGAGATAAATATATCAACTGTCGGGAAAATAAGCAAGTAAATAAATCGAATAGCTAAACTCCCCCTGACGGCAACAGTCCGCAGTGTTGCATTTTGCGCTCCGTGAATATTGTTGTCCGCGTCAACACTTTCCCCGCTCCCCCCCCCTTTTTACCGCGATAATCCGTATATCGTGTCGGCGGGAGGCGAACCATCAGGAGGCCGATATAAATCAAACATTGATCATGTCTGATTTACGCCAGAGATCGTGCAGACAGAACGCGCGCGCGCTCTCTCTCCTGTGCGATTTGCCTACGAGATAAACATGGAGGGAAGGTGTTGCCGCCGGGATGGGTGTGGAAGCGAAAATTTGTTATCTTCGCTTACACACCTCGTGTCGTGTTTTCTTATGTGTTTAAAATGTGAGAGTAGCACTTTATGATGATAACTGCGACAAAGGAGTGTAGGAGAAACTCGTATGGAAGTTACAGTGATGGTGCGATGAAGTTTATGTTTCACGGAGAGATCACATATCCTATATAGCCTATGAAGTTCTAAGTCAATCAATTTACGGTTGTGCAATAAACCAATGTTCGTGACGAAAACCGGACAGTAAAAGAAGTAATAAAGCGACCGAGAGCAAGAAAAATAAAACGAAAACAAACTAAAATCCAAACACCTATCCCGCAAAACCACCAATTAGAGCGCAACACACAACAACAACAACAAACATATGAAGAAAAAAAATCACGTGGAAAAATAAATAAATAAACAAGACCCGACTCCATTAATCGGAAAACATCAACACCCCAAGCAAGTCGCAAGTGATCCCTCTACAACTGCGGTCAAATCAGCTCTCACGCGCCGTTAACACGCGATCACACACCGTTCCCCCGGCCGCTCCGCAGACACCGAACGCCGGACGCTGTAATCCGATCGAGGAACAACATATCACACGAGCATCGGCCGGCGGTGTATCTCTCGGATCTCGCCTCAGCCGGAGAGAGAGACCAGGGGCCCAGAATCCCCATTGAGAAGGGGCAGGCTGATGTCGTGATATGGATTCAGATCTTTTTTATATCATTATCATCATTATTCTTTGTTGGAGTGGAGATATCTTGCGATCAAATGCTATTTGTTATTACATCGCCGCGAGCCAGCGTGTGTTCGTTCGTTTTGGCTTCGTGTGCGGAGTTGTAGCATTGTATTTGCAGTTAAAGTTGAAGAAAAGGAATTCCCGTTTACTTTTTCTCGTATCCAAATATTTGCAATGTTATCGATGTAATTTCAAGAAAATAATCGGATAATTGTTTGTTTTTTGCCTCACTATCAATAAATCATGTCTTCATAAGAGATCTCAACTACATCACGGCCTAGCGTTAGTTTACCTACATAATCGTAGGCATATCCGCGCGATCCCAGTCGACTTCATTCGATCAAACACATTTGGGCGCTCGGCAACGCGAACCGCAAACCCTCGTCGCACTGCATCGCACTGGCGTTCTGGGTGCATGTACTATTTCCTCGACGTCGCATGAGAAGAGAGTGCAGGAGCGACTGCAGGCTCGGGAGGTCGCCCCAGCGGAAGCCACAGGGCCTCGAGTGTGGGCCTTGTAGGACCTCAAGAAGACGAAAAGAGGAAGGATTCAAGTATGGAGATGAGTGGAGTTGAAGGAGAAGGAGAAAGCACTCACGGAATGCATGAATTGGACTTACTGGCAAAGCGTGGATCTGAAGATGACGTCTGGTACCATGACGGGGCCGAGGCCCTTGCGTCGTACACGTCGGGGGTGCAGTAGGTGGTGGGCGGCGGCGCGGGCGGGTACGCCACGTGCTGCATGCCTGCGGGCTGCATGGCGGCGGCGGCGGCGGCGGCGCGCCCGTAGCTCCCGGAGTCCAGCAGGTCGAGGCGTCTGTCGTCTAGCAGATCCAGGGCGCGACGCTGCTCCTCCAAGGGCGAGAGGATGTCGGTGACGGAGAAGGGCGTGGTGTGGCGAGGGCTAAGGGTCATTAGGTCGCCGCCCGGAGGGGTCGCTGTCGACCCTACCAGGTCCTCCGGGTCGCGCTTCAGGTAGTAGGGAGTCTCCAGGTAGGCGTGCGTGGCGTGGGCGAAGGCCGGGCGGGCCGCTGGGGGCTGGAGGGAGGAGGAGGTCGCGACTCCGAGGGCCGGGGGGAGAGCCAGCGTGACGGCGCGGCGTGACGGTCGGTGTCGGCGATGCTCTCAACGCCACCAGCCAGCGAGCGAGGCTTCCACACGCGCTCTCTCCTCTTGTGTACACCTCTCAAAACGTCCCACACTCAGCTAGTAGAAAACATTGGCCACAGTGCACACACCAGCCCCGCGACCAGAGTCTTTCTGATAGAAAAACTACAAACTCCATGGACGGTTCTTCAGGGGAGGGACACCGCACTCATCGGCCAATCAACGCACGCCTTTGTCTTCCCAAAGCAAAGGGACGGTATCGAGTAGGCCCGCCCAGGCCTCTTGCTCCCATTGGTCCGTCACCGGCTACGCCCCGCCCCACGAGGCCGGCCCGCGGTGCGCATGCTCCTCCCTCCCTCTTCCCCCCACCCCGCGCGCCAGGAGGTCTCGTCGTCGATTTTCACTGTGAATGATCAACCGTTGTTCTATTCAAATCCAATGTGGGGCTGAAACGGCAGTTACATTCTTTATACATGAACTGATTTGGTGAGAAAGAGAGCAACTGGCTGCACCGCTCCGGATACGATAATTGCCGTAAAACTTCCGCTTGCGAGAGGCCCGGCTTTCGAAGTCGGTTAATGAGAGCGTGTTGTGCAGGTCGGCCGTGAGGACATATACACACACGTTGGGTGTCGGGGGAGCTGACGAAGGCTCAGTACACCCAGGGAGGGGGCTAGGACGGGCTGGCAGGCTCTTGGGTGCGGTGCTAAAATCACTCGGTAATAGCTATTAAGCTCCTCGATCAACACTGTAAGGGTGGTTGAGTGAAGTCAGTTTCCCTCGCATTAAAGCCTCGCGTCGGGAAGGAATATTTTATGGAGTCGTGATTTTTCGACAAGAGCGGCTGGTTGTGTGTGTGTGATGTGGGGGAGGGGAGGGGGGAGGGGGGCCAGGAGTTCCACACTAGCCTTTGAACGCACTGAACGACCGAAAGGAGGGAGTGGGGAGGGAGGGAGGGGAGGGGAGTTGAGGTGTTTTATATGCCCGACGTGCCATAAATTGCGGGGAAAATATGTAAATGAGGTAATTGATGCTTGAATGGCGCGAAGGCAATGTTACGCACGGGTTTGCCTTGAACGATTATTAAGCAGTAGTAAAGGAGCGTTTAGCCTTAATTATGCACGTAATTTGTACATTAACGCTAGTCATTTCTAAATCATTTTCCCACAGCGCCATATTCAAGGTCTTTCTCTCTCTCCTAAGACCATCACTTAACAGGGTAATATGTAGGCGTTATAATATGTAGGCGTTATAATATGTAGGCGTTATAATATGTAGGCGTTGTAATATGTAGGCGTTGTAATATGTAGGCGTTGTAATATGTAGGCGTTGTAATATGTAGGCGTTGTAATATGTAGGCGTTGTAATATGTAGGCGTTATAATATGTAGGCGTTATAATATGTAGGCGTTATAATATGTAGGCGTTATAATATGTAGGCGTTATAATATGTAGGCGTTATAATATGTAGGCGTTGTAGAGAACCCTAATCTACCGCTATAACGTCTCCGCTGCTGAATAGTGGATTCTCTTTGTCGAAACTCCCCAAAAAAGGAACAATATTCTTCGTTAGGAACAATGGGGGGGATATATCAGCTTTGGTTCTTATTCCTGCAATTGCTGTTGTTGATCAATTCTCGAGTGTTGTTACTCTTATATAATGGCCTTTATTATCGGGTTCGTTTCTTTTCAGTGCTTTTGTCTTGCGATTTTTTTTATAATGCGGTTCTTTTATTTATTCTTGTATTCGATTTTTTCATTGGTGTTATTATGGTTATGGTTGTTATTTTGGACGTTGTTATTGATGGGGAAGATTGATATAATTATCATCATGATTATATCATAATGATATGATTATGATCGTCATCGCTGCTACAACTCTAATTATCATCATTTATATTACTGTTGTTATTCAGTTATTATCATTATCTTCATTATCTTCATTATTGATATCTTCACTGCTACTGTTGTTATAACCATTGTTGATATTGTTTGCTGTTATTGTTATCGTTTTTCATTTTTACTGTTACTATCATATTCATCGTTATCATCATCTGGTTTACCTTCGATTGCTGTCGTCTTCACTGTCGTCATTATTATTGCTGACGGTATTACTATTACTACGGATTCTGGCGTTTCTCTTTTGCTGTTATTGTTATTATTATTGGTATTATTATTGATGATGATGGTGATATTGTTATTGATTATCATCATCAATCATCATCAGTCATCGTCATCATTATCATTATCATCATCATCATCATCATCATCATCATCAAAATCATCATCATCAAAATCATCATCATCCCCACCACCATCATCCTCATCACCACATCCACCACCATCACCATCACCGCCACCACCATCAACACCACAACCACATCCTCATCACCACCACCATCATCACCATCACCACCACCACCATCATCACCATCACCATCACCATCACCACATCCTCACCACCACCACCATCACCACCACAACCACCACCATTCCTACTCCCGCCACCGTATTGGAAAATTCGTTTTATATACGCCGACTTTCCGCTGTAGACGACGCAGATGTTGGCGTAAATTGTCTCCGCGCCAAAAAATATTTTTCGCGCAACTCTGGCGTGTTTTAGGGTACCGCTGCTATTGCAATTATTGATGTTCCGTTTGATATGGTTATCTTTGATTATCTTTATGTTTGGTGTGGTTATCTTTTTTTTGATTATCGATTATCTTTTTTTTTATCTTTTGTTTTTTTTATTGTCTTTTCTTATCTTTACGGTTGGTTGGATTATTTTTTCTTATTTTTTAAATTTTATTATCTTTTCGTATCTTTATGTTTCATATGATTCTATTTTCTTATCTTTATGGTTGATGTGATTATCTTTTTTTTATCTCTACTTATCTTTATGTTTTATATGATAATCCTTTCTTATCTTTTTGTTTTATATGATAATGTTTTGTTTTTGTTTTATATGATTTTATTTCCTTATCTTTATGTTTTATATGATTATGTTTTCTTATCTTTAGTTATTTCTGTTATTCTGTTATTTTACGTCTGGATTTACTTTTTATTCTATTTTCATTCTTATTGTGTTCGCCATCTGCAGTTTCCTCTTTGTATTTTGTTTCCTTATTTATGTTGTCTTTCCCCTTCTCTCTCCCCTCTTCCTGTGCATTTCCTTCGTTTTTCTCCTAACTTTTACCTCCTTTTTTATTATAATTATTTTTCTTTCTCTTCCTCCCCCACTTCCTCCCCCACCTGGTTTTTTTCTTTCTTTTTTTTTCCTTATCCTCCTCTCCTTTATTTTTATCATCCACATTATCTTCCTCTTTAACCTCTTTACCGCCATCACGTTCTCCTTCCTCCTTGTCTTCCTTCTTTTCCTTCATTTTTTTCCGCTTCTGTCTTTTACTCTTCTTACCCTCGTCCTTACTCAACGCTAAATAGTTCTCAATTTTCTTCCCCTGTTCCTCAACCTCTCGTCCTCTTCCTCCTCCTGTCCCTACTCTTCCTCCTCCTCCTCCTCTTCCTTCTCCTCCTATTCCTCTTCCTCCTCTCCCTACTCTTTCTCCCCCTCCTCCTCCTCCTCCTCCTCCTCCTCCTCTTCCTCCTACTCTTTCTCCCCCTCCTCCTCCTCCTCCTCCTCTTCCTCCTACTCTTATTCCTCCTTGTTCCCCTCTTCCTCCTACCCCTCCTCTTCACCCTGCATCCTCTCCTATTCCTTCCTCTCTTCAACTACCTCCTTATTCCTTCTTTAACGACGGGCTCTTCGAACTCGCACATTATCGCATAATTTATTTTCCTTCTCTTCCTCTTCCTCTTTTCGTCTCCCCTGTCCTATTCTTCCTGTTTTCTCTTTTTCCTTATCTCTCTCCTTACCTCTCTTCTACTTTCCTTCTCCTTTTCCTCCTCTTCTTCCTCTTCCTCTTTCCCTTCCTCACCTATTTCCTCCTCCTCCTCCCTCTCCTCCTCTTTCTCCTCATCCTCCTATCCCTTTCCCTTCTCCTCTTCCTCTTCCCCCACCTCCCCTTTCTCGACCTCTTCTTCTTCCTCCTCCTCCTCCCCTCCCCTCCATCCCTCCTCCCTCCTCTTCCCCTCCCCTCCCCTCTCTTCCTCCCTCCTGCCCCTCCATCTCCTCCTCCTCCTCCACTTATCCTCCCCTCCTCCCTCCCCCTCCCCCACCATCCCCCTACCTCCTCTTCCACCCCCACCCCTCCCTCCCTCCTCTTCCACCCCTCCTCCTCCCTCCCTCCCTCCCTCCCCCTCCCCGCCCCTCCCCTACCTCCCTCCCTTCCTCCTCTCTCCTCCCCTCTTCCTCCTCTCCCCCCTCCTCCCCCCCTCCCCTCCCTCCTCCTCTTCCACCCCTCCCTCCCTCCCCCTACCTCCTCTTCCCCTACCTCCTCTTCCACCCCCACCCCTCCCTCCCTCCTCTTCCACCCCTCCCCCTACCCTCCACCTCCCTCCCTCTCCTCCCTCCCCCTACCTCTCCCTCCTTCTCCAGACCCAGACTCCCGTATCCAAGGCATCCGACTGATTACCCAAGACAGGCCTACATGGATAGCCCGTAAATCCTTTAGGTCGGCGACTCTAATCCTGAGCTTTATTTTGTCGGGTTTGGAGTGTGTTGTTTTATCGTCATTTGGGGGATTGGGAGGAGATTAGGGATTAATCGATGGGCGAGAAACGGATGTGTTGCGGGGGATGGTCGATGGGGGGTGGAAGCGAAGGGGGGGGGGGGTGGGTTGTGGAGGGGGTTGGGGTGTTGTTGGTGGTGTTTGTGAATGTTGATGGGTGTGGTTGTGGTTGTGGTGTTTGTGATTGTTGATGGGTGTCGTTGTGGTGTTGGTGATGGTTGTTGTGGTTGTTGATTGGTGTGGTTGTGGTGTTGGTGATGGTTGTTGTGGTTGTTGGTTGGTGTGATTGTGGTGTTGTTGGTGGTGATGCTGATGCTTGTTATTGTTGGTTGTGGTTGTGGTGTTGATGGTGATTGTTATTGTTGTGGTTGTGGTGATGGTGGTTGTTTGTGTTGGTAGCAGTTGTTGCTGGTTGTGGTTGTAGTGTTGGCGGTAGTTGTTACTGCTATTTTTGGTAGTGTTGGTGATGCTGGTGCTTGTTATCGATGCTGGCGGTTGTGGTGTTATTAAACAAACTCTCGGACAAAGCTACCACTGCCAGCATCTCCCTCCTCCCCCCCTTCCCCCCCCACCACAACCACCACCACCACAACCACCGCCGTCGACATCAGTTACCACCTCGGTTTTACATCCACTGCAATCCTCAATTTCCCGATATTGATGCCAGCGCCTCCTGCCATCACTCGCATCAACTGCCACCATGATTGAGCAATATCGGCCTCTCCATCGCCACCATAACTTACCAATAGTGACACCGCTGACTCCACCATAACATTTACGTAACATTTCCATAAAAACCTTTTTTACATCTTTTACACCAGAGTCTTCCGTCGTGTTCCCGATGTCTGGTCGCGATTCAGTAACGCCGATGGAAATATGTCTTGCGTTGACACCATAGGCCGGTTATCACCTTTATCGACATTAGGGCAACGGTTCGACTCTACATCACCATTATCGGCATCATCGCCATTAGCAAGTTCATTACTATTATCAACACCTTCACCATTAGCAAGTTCATTACTATTATCAACACCTTCACCATTATCAAGTTCATTACTGTTGTCAATATCATCATTAGCACATCATAACCATTATCAGCATCATAACCATTATCAACATCATCACGATTACCAGATTCATTATCAGCAACATCACCACTACCAATTTCTCCATCCTTTCAATATCACCATTATGGCCATCATCACCATTATCAACATCATCACCATTACCAAATTCATCACCATTACCAAAATCATCACTATTATCAAATTCATCACCATTACCAAATTCATCACCATTATCAACATCACCATTATGACCATCATCACCATTATGACCATCATCACCATTATGACCATCATCACCATTATGACCATCATCACCATTATGACCATCATCACCATTATGACCATCATCACCATTACCAAAATCATCACCATTATGGCCATCATCACCATTATGACCATCATCACCATTACCAAAATCATCACCATTATGGCCATCATCACCATTAATAAAATCATCACCATTATGGCCATCATCACCATTAATAAAATCATCACCATTATGGCCATCATCACCATTATGACCATCATCACCATTACCAAATTCATCACCATTATGACCATCATCACCATTGTGGCCATCATCACCATTACCAAACTCATCACCATTATCACCATCATCACCACCTTCGATCCGAACGCGACCGACGAGACCAGAGTGGATGGCGATTGCAAATTGGCGGTCGGGGATTTGCGACTATTCCTTGCCATTGGCGAAGTTCTGAGTTTCAGCAAAATGGACCATCTATTAAAAGCTTTGAAGTCTATTTAGATTTTTTTTTAGGTTTGTTCTCTTTTTCTTTTGATTCTTTTAGGTTTGTTCTCTTTCTCTTTTCGATTCTCTCTATTTCCGTTGCTTGTTCTTCTCTCATTGTTTGTCTCTGTTTATCTCCGACTCTCTGTTTGTCTCTCTTTCTTTCTTTCTTTCTTACTCTCTCTCTCTCTCTCTCTCTCTCTTTCTCTCTCTCACTCTCTCTCTCTCTCTCTCTCTCTCTCTCCTCTCTCTCTCTCTCTCTCTCTCTCTCTCTCTCTTTCTCCTCACATCGTTTTATCATCATTCCCTTTTAACACCATACAGTACCCTGTGATTGGCACTTAAACCCCTTTCTCTTCCCCCTCATCCCCTCCCCCTCTCCTTCTTCCCTTTTCCCTCCATCACCCTCTACCCTCCCCCACCGAACCCCTCTCCCTTCCCCCTCTCCCCCTTCCTCACTCCCTCTCCCCCTCCCTCACCCCCTCTCCCCCTCCCTCACCCCTCTCTTTCCTCCTTCTCCCTCTCCCTCACCCCCTCCCTCCTCCCTCACCCCCTATCCCCCTCCCTCACCCCCTCTCTCCCCCTTACCCCTACCTTATCCCCACTCCCCCGTCCCTCCTCCCTCTCATCCCCTTTCTCCCCTCCCATCCCTCCCCACCCCTCCCCCACCCCCCTTCCGCATCCTTGCATCCGACGCCCCTTGTAAAACACAGCCTCCTTTAGTTTCCCCCCATTGTACCGACATGCATTTAAGCCCTTTGACCAAGTTTCCTGCCACGCCATAACCGTTTTACCCCCCGTGAGATCGATGTCGGCACATTCGGTATTATTCTATCCCCTCCCGCCCCCCTCTCTCCCCTTCCTCCCCCCCCCCCCCTAAAACCCTTCTCTCACTCCCTCTTCTACCGCCGCCTTCCTCCTCCTTCTCCCTCTCCTGCCTCCTTCTCCTCTCCTGCCTCCTTCTCCTCTCCTCTCTCCTTCTCCCCTCGGCTTCTGCTCCTTCTCCTTTTCCTCTTGCCTCCTTTATCCTTCCCCTCCTCCTCCCTCCTTCTCCTCTCGCCTCCTGGCTCCTGCCTCTCCCTCTCCTCCCTTTCCTCCCTCACCTCCTGCAACCTTCTCCTCCCTCTCATCTCGCCGTCTCCTTCTCCCTCTCCTCCCGCTTCCTTCTCCTCCCCCTCCTCCTGCCTCTTTTTCCCTGGCCTTCTCTCCTCCGTCTCTTTTTTTATTCTTTCTCTTGTTATTTCTTTTCTTTCTCTTTTTTATTTTATTTATTTATTTTTTTCATACAAGTATCTAATGATTATTCTCTCTCTCTCTCTCTCTCTCTCTCTCTCTCTCTCTCTCTCTCTCTCTCTCTCTCTCTCTCTCTCTCTTTCTCTCCCTCTCTCTCTCTTTCTCTTTCTCTCTTGTTCTTTTTCTCTCTCTCTCTCTCTCTCTCTCTCTCTCTCTCTCTCTCTCTCTCCCTCTCTCTCCCTCTCTCTCCCTCTCTCTCCCTCTCTCTCCCTCTCTCTCTCTCTTTATCTCTATCTCTATCTCTCTTTCGGTAGCCTTTCCATGCACATTTTGTTACTTGTTATTGTGTGATTGCGATTCTGTGCGGTTCATTGTTTACCGCGTCTGCAAATTTGCATCCGTTAACACAATGTTTATCCGCGAATTAAGCATATTCACTTATTTTTGGTTGTTTGCATGTGTGTGTGTGTGGGGGGGGTGTAAGTGTGTGTGGGGGGGGGGAGGTGTAAGTGTGTGTGTGAGTGTGTGTGTGGGGGGGGGTGGTATAAGTGTGTGTGTGTGTGTGTGTGTGAGAGAGAGAGAGAGAGAGAGAGAGAGTGTGTGTGTGTGTGTGTGTGTGTGTGTGTGTGTGTGTGTGTGTGTGTGTGTGTAAGTGTGTGTGTGTGTGTGTGTGTTTATGTCAATGCATGTGATTTTAGTTGTATGATTTCTCTTTCTTTTTTGTTATAAAATGTTCTTTCTTTAATTTATTCCAGTCGATGTGCCATTATTAGAATGCAGGGAAAATTTGCTCGTGTTGTGCAGTACAGGGATAATAGTGTGATTTCGAAGCACAATAAATTATTGTTGATATTACTATTATTATTACTACATTAATGATTATTATCATTATTATCATCATGATTATTATCGTTATCATTATTATTATCATGATTATTATTGTTATCATTATTATTATCATCATGATTATCATCGTTATCATTATTATTATCATCATGATTATTATCGTTATCATTATTATTATCATCATGATTATTATCGTTATCATTATTATTATCATAATTATTATTATTGTTATCATTATTATTATTATCATGATTATTATTGTTATCATTATTATTATCATCATGATTATCATCGTTATCATTATCATTATTATTGTTGTTATCATCATTGTTATCATTATTCTATTCTTGTTATTACTTTCGCAAAGGTGGTTATTATTTCGGTAGAGTTGGTAGAGTTGTCATGAAAATTTTACCAAAAATGTGTCATACCCTAACTTCGATGTAATTAAATTTAAGTGGTAATCAGGATCCAGGATTTTTTTTTAAAGGATTCATTAGCATTTCGAGATAGGGAAACACGGACGTCACCAGTGTACTTGAGAAAGAGGTGATTTTAATGTAATTCTTCGTGTGAATATTTTTATTGCATCAGTGACCCTATTGCCTTGGCGGAGGTATGCGGTCTCTGAGTGCTTCTAGTTATTATAGTTATTATCATTCTGTTATTTTTGTTATCATTATAACTGTTGTTATTATCATTAGTATTATTGTTATCGTTATTATTTATTAGTGAAGCAAAAATGATGACACTATTACAGTGACATTTATTACTTAAGATAAGCACGTTAGTAATAAAACAGCTGGCTGCATAACCTATGTAACAATATGTAACAGGGAATGAAAGACACATATACAGCAACAAGATATAGATTGAAACGAACAATACGTAAGCAACATTTACAACAAAATGAGAAATATATACGTTTTTAAAAGAATACATCAACGATATATACACCGAAATAAACAAATACATGTAGCATATATAATCAAAGACACACACACACACACACACACACACACACACACACACACACACACACACACACACACACACACACACACACACACACACACACACACACATATATATACATATATATATATATATATATATATGTGTGTGTGTGTGTGTGTGTGTGTGTGTGTGTGTGTGTGTGTGTGTGTGTGTGTGTGTGTGTGTGTGTATATATATATATATATATATATATATATATATATATATATATATATATATGTATGTATGTATGTATATATATGTATACCGACAAAATATACAACGAACTGAAAAATATCTATCATGCCTAAAGAAAAAAAAAAGAATTCAGGCAAACAATATATAAAACCAACTGAAAAATACATATAATACCTAAGTAAAATAAAAAGAAAAAGATTACAACCAACAATATTTAAACCAACTGAAAAAAAATATATATATAGATAGATAGATAAACAAAATTACAACCAACAACATACAATACGAACTGAACAATATACACATAAAAAAAAGAAAAAAAGACTACAACCAACAATCCATAGAATAAAATAAAACATGCCCCCCCCCCCAAAAAAAAAAAAAAAAAAAAAAAAAAATATATATATATATATATATATATATATATATATATATATATATATATATATATATATATACATACATATATATATATATATATATATATATATATATATATATATATATATATATATATATATATATTTACAGCAACAAACTACCCGCACAACCACGGACAAAACCCCGTCACGGACCGGACAAGACAGGCAGGTAGTTCGTTAGGGACATATTCACCTCCTCGTCATCAGGTCTTTGAAACAGACAGGGGTTCCTCTCCCCTTGTGAGGATAGGGAAGGGGGGGGGTGGAAGAGGGGGGCGACGAGGTGGGGGGGGGCGGGCGGGGGGCCGTAGAGGAGGAGGTCGATGAGAGAAGGGGGCCATAGGGAGAATAGGAGAGAGGAGAGGGAGGGGGGGGGGGAATGGAAAGAGACAGGGTGAGAGGGGAATGAGAGAGAGAGAGAGAGAGAGGTGGGGAGATAGGGAGAGAGACATAAAGAGGGGGAAATAGTAAGGGACGGGTAGAGAGGGGTAAGATAGGGAGAGAGGGAGAAATAGAAAGAGACAGGGAGGGAGGGAACGAGAGGGAGGGGGTGGATAGGGAGAGAGAGATAAAAAGGGAGACATAGAAAGAGACAGGGAGAGAGGGGGGTGGATAGGGAGAGAGAGATAAAGAGGGAGAAATAGAAAGAGACAGGGAGAGAGGGGGGTGGATGGGGAGAGAGAGATAAAGAGGAAGAAATAGAAAGAGGCAGGGAGAGAGGGCGAGAGAGAGATACATAGAAAGGAACGGGGAGCAGGAAAAACGAGAAACGGATAGAGAGAAAGGGGAGACGGGAAGAGGGAGACAGAAAGATATTAAGAGAGACAAACAGAAAGAGGTAGAGAGACAGACAGACCGAAAGTGGGAAGGAAAATGCTTGGAGAAGGAAAGAGACGGCGAGAGAGGGAGAGAAAAAGAGTTGGGTCACACTTGCCGAGCGAGACAAACAAACAGAGAGAGAAAATGATAAAAAAAGGAAGATAGAATAGACAAATATAAGTCTAAATAAGAAATAAAACAGAATTAGACAAGGAAGAGTTAGGGAGAGAGGGTCGTAAAATACTGAAAGAATAGAAACATAGACAAGGCTAAAAGTGGAAGAAGAAAGGAAGGGTTGTAAGCGGAGGAGGAGGAAAGGTAGGGGGAAGAAGGATAAGAGATGGTAGAGGGGGAAGAAGAGGAGGAGGAGGAAGGGTGGGAGGAAGAAGAATAAGAGGAGGTCGATGGGGAGAGAAGGAGGAGGAAGATTGGGAGGAAGAAGAATAAGAGGAGGTAGAGGGGGAGGAGGAGAAGGAGGAAGGTTGGGAGGAAGAAGGATAAGAGGAGATAGAGGGGGAGGAGGAGTGAAAAAGAGTAGCAGAGGGAGGAGGAGGAGGCGGGAGGAAGGATGGAGGAAGGAGGAAGGGCAGCAGAAGACCAACGACGGAGGAAGGAGAAGTAGGAGGAAGAGAAGGAGGGAAGGGAAGGAGAGCGTGTGAGGAGGAGGGAGGGAGGGGGGGAATGCGACGAAAAAAGAAAGCTCAAGTGCGCGGTATTTCAGACACCGTAATTGCGGTTTCGGAGTCTAGCTAATTCACACATCTCCAGTGCTTGCAGGGAGAGGGGGGGGGAGGGGATTGTGTGTCAGGGAGGCAGGGGGAGAGGGGAGGAGAGGTTGTCTGTCTGAACGAAGATGGGGAGAGAAGGGAGAGGGAGGGGGGGAAGGGGGGTTGTGTGTCAGGGAGGCAGGGGGAGGGGAAGAGGGGAGGAGAGGTTGTCTGTCTGAAGGAAGATGGGGAGAGAAGGGAGAGGGAGGGGAGGTAGGGGGATTGTGTGTCAGGGGGGGGAGGGGATTGTGTGCCAGGGAGGCAGGAGGAGGGAGAGGAAAGGTTGTCTGTCTGAAGGAAGAGGGGGAGAGAAGGGAGAGGGAGGGGAGGTAGGGGGATTGTGTGTCGGGGGAGGGAGGGGATTGTGTGTCAGGGGGGGGGGATTATATGTCAGGGAGGCAGGGGGAGGGAGAGGAGAGGTTGTCTGTCTGAAGGAAGATGGGGAGAGAAGGGAGAGGGAGGGGGGAAGGGGGTTGTGTGTCAGGGGGGGAGGGGAGGGGATTGTGTGTCAGGGAGGCAGGGGGAGAGGGAGGGAGAGGAAAGGTTGTCTGTCTGAAGGAAGATGGGGAGAGAAGGGAGAGGGGGGGGAGGTAGGGGATTGTGTGTCAGGGAGGCAGGAGGAGGGAGAGGAAAGGTTGTCTGTCTGAAGGAAGATGGGGAGAGAAGGGAGAGGGAGGGGGGGAAGGTGGATTGTGTGTCAGGGGAGGGAGGGGAAGAGGGGAGGAGAGGTTGTCTGTCTGAAGGAAGATGGGGAGAGAAGGGAGAGGAGGGGGGAGGTAGGGGGATTGTGTGTCAGGGGGGGGGAGGGGATTGTGTGTCAGGGAGGCAGGGGAAAAGGGGAGGAGAGGTTGTCTGTCTGAAGGAAGATGGGGAGAGAAGGGAGAGGGAGGGGAGGTAGGGGGATTGTGTGTCAGGGGGGGGAGGGGATTGTGTGTCAGGGGGGGGGGGGAGGATTGTGTGTCAGGGAGGCAGGGGGAGGGAGAGGAGAGGTTGCCTGTCTGAAGGAAGATGGGGAGAGAAGGGAGAGGGAGGGGGGAAGGGGGTTGTGTGTCAGGGGAGGGAGGGGGTTGTGTGTCAGAGGGGTAGGGGAGGGGACTGTGTGTCAGGGAGGCAGGGGCAGAGGGAGGGAGAGGAGAGGTTGTCTGTCAGAAGGGAGAAGAAGAGAGAAGGGAGAGGTCTTCTGTCGCAAGGGAGAGGGAGGAGGGTGGAAGTAAGAGGAGGAAGAAGAGGAGGGTCGTCTGCAGGAGAAGATGTGGGGGATAGATTGCATGTCGGATGGGAATGGAGGGAAGGAAAGGGAAGGAAAGGGAAGAAAATGAAAGGGATGGAAAGGGAGGGAAAAGAAAGGGAAAGGGGAGGAAAGGGAGGGAAAGGAAAGCGAAGGAAAGGAGAAGGAGAAAAATATGATGATGGAGAATAAAGGAGAAGAAAGGGAAAGGGGAGGAAAGGGAAAGAGGAGGAAAGGGGAAGGAGAAACATATGATGATGGAGAATAAAGGGAAGAAAAGGAAAGCGGAGGAAAGGGGGAGGAGAAACATATGATGCTGGAGAATAAAGGAAAAGAAAGGGAAAGGGCTGGAAGGGGAGGGAAAGGAAAGCGAAGGAAAGGGGAACGAGAAACATATGATGATGGAGAATAAAGGAAAAGAAAGGGAAAGGGGAGGAGAGGGAGGGAAAGGAAAGCGGAGGAAAGGGGAAGGAGAACCATATGATGATGGAGAATAAAGGAAAAGAAAGGGAAAGGGGTGGAAGGGGAGGGAAAGGAAAGCGAAGGAAAGGAGAAGGAGAAACATATGATGATGGAGAATAAAGGAAAAGAAAGGGAAAGGGGAGGAGAGGGAGGGAAAGGAAAGCGGAGGAAAGGGGAAGGAGAACCATATGATGATGGAGAATAAAGGAAAAGAAAGGGAAAGGGGTGGAAGGGGAGGGAAAGGAAAGCGGAGGAAAGGGGAAGGAGAAACATATGATGATGGAAAATAAAGAAGAAGAAAGGGAGAGGGGTGGAAGGGTGGGAAAGGAAAGCGGAGGAAAGGGGAAGGAGAAACATATGATGATGGAGAATAAAGGAAAAGAAAGGGAAAGGGGAGGAAAGGGAGGGAAAGGAAAGCGAAGGAAAGGAGAAGGAGAAACATATGATGATGGAGAATAAAGGGAAGAAAAGGAAAGCGAAGGAAAGGGGAAGGAGAAACATATGATGATGGAGATAGATGGCGGTGGAGACGTTATCAAAACTGCGTAGATTCGCGAGAAACATTCACCACACATTCGCAGCAAAATAAAAAGAATTTCGTTTCATTATTATTTTCATCTTTGAAAACTTTGGAAATTCACAATATACTTTTTTTGTGTAAGAGATCGTGCTCTTTTAATAGATTGTGATATGCTAGAGGAAATATAAAGATTCAAGAAATATGTTTGAGTCAAATCAATAGTTTGATAGTGCAAATCTGCAAACCCTTATTGTTGATTTTTATTTATTATTTTTATTTATTTATTTATTTTTATTTTTATTTTTTTCACGAACAGATTTTTAGAGCACCTTCAACTTGGCAATAACTTGCATCAGTATTCGAAAAATAAAGAAATATATACATAATATAAACATACACATTCCCATTCATGTAGGTTTGTCTCGAAGCCATATACATGTAGATTGATAATTAGCATCATGAATTATAATTGGTGTGATAATTCTTGTCGCATTAATTCGAATGCTTGTATAACTAGCCGCCCATTTATAGGTATTTCTGTTAAATAAATACCGACATTGTAATCCATAAACTAAAAATACTATAGATAATTGAATACCATAAATATACCATAGAATACCATAAAAATGCCACAGATAATTAAATACCATAAATATACCATAGAATACCATAAAAATACCATAAAATACCTCAAATACCGATATTGTTATCCATAAATTTACATTGTCCGTCATTTAGATAATATCTTTTTATGAAACTTGAGTGTATGCCTATTTTAACAAGCAACCATTACCAACATTTGCTCAAAGGTAAACAAGCAGATCGAGACAGACAAAGAGAGTGAGAAAGATACAGACAGATAGATAGACAGAGACAGACAAACAGACAGATAGATAGAAACAGACAAACAGACAGACAGATAGACAGAGACTGACAAATAGACAGATAGATAGGCAGAGGCAAACACATAGAGGAGACAGACAGTCCATCAAATTTAAAAAAGAGACAGACAGGCAAAAACAGACATAGATGCAGATAGACAAAGACAGAGACACATACAAACAGGCAGACAGACAAATAGACAAAGAAAAAGAGGGAGAAAGATAGCGACAAAAAATGAGAGAGACAGACAGACAGACAAACAAACACACAGAGAGAAAAAAAAACAGACAGACAGACAGACAGAGAAAATGTTAAAAATGCTAAAATCCTAAAGTAAATCACCCGCATTCCACCATCTTTCAATATTTCATTATCTTTTTTTTTTCTTTCTTTCTTTTTTTTTAATGTTTTCCTCACTTTCTCTATCGCGAATCCACTACCCAAGGATAAATTATTTACGTAAACATTCGCTCTGCCTGGAAGCGTGCATGCAAAATCATCGTTGTTGGGGTCGGTCATGGTAATAATGAAGGGAATTGATAATGATCTTGAGAATAACGATAAAGACGGTATAGAGGCAGCGAACGATAAAGACATTAGTAATATTCGTAGTAATATGATAATCATTGGGTGATACGTACCATCATCATCATTATTGTTATTACTATCGTTCTTAATATTACTATTATTATTATTATTACTATTATCCTCAGTATTACTATTATTATTACTATTTCATAATTATTATTATTATCAGTATTGTTATTATCATTATTTTTTTATTATTATTATCATTATTATTATTATTATTATTGTTATTGTTATCATTTTTATTATTGTTGTTGTTATCATCATCATTATTATTACTACTATTATTTCTATTAATAGTGTTGTTGTTGCTGCTGCTCTTATTGCTATAATTATCATCATTATTGTTAATATCATCATTATTACTATTACTATTATTATCTTTGTTGATTTTCTTCTCATATCTATTGTTCTTATTATTATTATATTCATCATCATTATTGCTGATATTGTCATTATCATTGTTATCATTATTAATATTATTATTTCATTATCACTGTGATTGTCGTCATTGTCATTATTGTTATTATTCTTGTTATTAACATTATCATTATCATTGTCATTATTATTTTTATTATTATTATTATTATTATTATTATTATTATTATTATTACTTTTATCATTATCATTCTTATCATTGTTATTATTATTATCATTATCATTATTACTATTATTATTATTATTATTATTGTTATTATTATCATTATTATTATCATTATTTTTATTATTACTATTATTATCATTATCGTTGCTATCATTATTATTATTATTAACATTATCATTAGTATTAGTATTATCATCATTATCAATAACAATAACGACAAATGCAATGATAATAATTATAATAGTAATGATAATGGTGATAATAAAATGACAATAAATGTAATGATAATAATGATGATGATGATGATAATGATAATGATAATGATAATGATGATGATGATGATGATGATGATGATGATGATGATGATGATGATGATGATGAGGATGAGGATAATAATAATGATAATGATAATGATAAAAATAATAAGAACGATGACAATGATTATTATTATTGTTATAATCATTATCATTATCATCATTACTGCTACTACTACTACAGTTATTATTGTCATTGTTATTTTTATTTTATTGTTATTGTTATTTTTATTTTATTATTATTGTTATTATTATTATCAATATCAGTATTGTTTTCATCATCGTTTATTATCATTATTGTTTTCATTATAATCATATTTGTATTATTGTTGTTGTTTTTGCTGTTATTGTTATTTACATAATTATTATTATTATCATTATTATCATTATTGATATTGGTATTATTACTATAGTCATCGTTATTATTATCACTTATCATTGTTATTATTATTATTATTATTGTTATTATTATTATTATTATTATTATTATTATTATTATTATCGTTATTATTATCATCATCATCACCATCGTCATCATCATTATCATCATCATCA
>NC_091572.1:34246201-34253926 GCF_042767895.1 Penaeus vannamei | reverse complement strand
TATTCAAAATATCTCCCTTTTCATAATATTTCTCAGTACTAGGCCTCATACTTAAGTCTCTGGGGCATACAAACAAGGAGTTGGCCCGGGCATCACCAGACCGCGGCACGCCACTGTTCGAGCGGCAGAATGTATAATTTTAAATTGCACTCGTTACTATGAACACTGCATTGCCAAATATATATGTATATGTACGCACATGCATGCATATATATGTATATATACGCACATGCATGCATATATACAAATTTGTTGCAATATGAAAAAAAAGAAATGGACTTCCCTCCTTGCTTTACTAATGTAACCGTGTGATATAGTTAAGTTACCCTTATAAAATCATTTTCTATGATTATGCATCAAAGAAAAATATTTTTATGGGTAACTATGCTATTCTGTATCGAAATTGCTTGAATTGAAATGGAGATGAATGTGCCTTATACTGAGATTAATTATGTAGGTTTCATCTTTGAAGAATATTTGGAATTTGATTTTAAGAGAATTTCATACAATAACTTCTAAATAATGACGAAAACTATGCTTATTTTCTGAACATATACAGCGATCTTACAATGTATAAGTGTGTAAATTACAAACAGCTCAAAACGTTTAGATTGTTTATAAAGGTGATATCAGCGTAGGATTCCAGTACTAAAAACGCCAACACAATCACATAATTAATGGAGAATTAAATATTGCTGGTCGTTTTCGAGTTAATTTGCATAAACTATATACTTTTCATGAATATATGATATAAATGATTATATGCTTCTTCGCATTACACCTGCAATTTACTCTCCAAGGCGATACAGTAATCATCGGTAATCAGTGATAATGCAAAATGCCATAAATTACCTAAATCGTTCATCATTAAAAGAAAAAAAAAATAGATGAATAATCACTTTTCTCATCTTCGTGACCCAGATATGACTTTCATGATTTTTTTTTTTTTTCATCTCCCTTTCTCTTCGTCTCATCTCCCTTCACCTCCCTTTTTGTGACAGCTTGAGTGTTAATCTTAGATTCTGAAAACAACATTTCGTCGCTTTTTTTCTTCTTCTTTCTTCTTTCTTTTTCTTGTTTACTCTGTTCCTTGTGTATTTGTTTTTTCTTTCTTTCTTTCTTTCTTTTCTTGTTTGTTATTTATCTTTTCCCAAATTCGACAACTGTATACAGGTCTTTGACTTAATATACGTCACTGAGTTATAGATTTCAGTCAAATTCATGTAGGTTATGTTTTTTATCTCGGTGGTTAGTTTGTTTGTTCGTTTGTCCGATATTCGCTGGTTAGCAGGATAATGCAAAAAGCAATTATTATTATTTTGACATTCTGACCATAGATATGTTTTAACCTAACTTAGATTAGAATCCGTGTTTTTTTTTTTTTTTTTTTTTTTTTTTGGGTGGGGGGGTTGTGTTAGTTACTTAAAAAGTTATAAACTGATTTACTAGAGGTGTGCCTGAGCCTAACTTAGATTCCATTAAATTTTGGTGGTGATCCGAATCTTGATCCGAATACAGGAATTTTTCGAAAGATTGCATCAGTTACCCCTGTTACCTTGCCTTCGCTAATGAGGTTATGATTACGGGTGTCACCTGTAATTTAAGTTCGAATATTTTTATTGCATTAGTGACCCTATTGCCTTGGCGGAGGTATGCGGTTTCTGATTGCTTCTAATTGCTGTTGTTACCATTATCATCATACTAATATCTATTAATTATTTTATCTTCAATTCTCATTCCTGCCATTTTTGTTGTTATTATTATCACCTCTGTCAGTGATATCGAAGTTGTTGTTCTTGCTATTATTATTGTTATTTTTAATATTGTTGTTGTTGCTGTTTCTTTTTTCATAATTGTTATTATTATCATGATCATTATTCTTATAATCATTATTTTTATTATTTGTTTTTGTAATCATTAGTAATGTCAATATCACCATTATTTTTTGTTATCCTTATTGTTATTGTTATTATTGTTATTATTGTCATTGTCGTTATTTCTTTTATTACTATATTTCTATTACTATTTGCTATCAGTATTACTATTATTATTATCATTATTACCATTATTATTATTGTTATTGCCATTAACATTGTCATTGTCATTAGTAGCATTGTTATTGTTGTTGCTATTAATATCATCACCATCATCATCATCACCATCATCATCATCATTAGCATCATTACCATCATCATCATCATCATCAGCGTTATTACCATCACCATCATCATCATTATCATCACGTGTTATTACCATCATCATTATCATCACGTGTTATTACCATCATCATTATCATCACGTGTTATTACCATCATCATCATAATTTTCATCATAAATATTAAAGTCATTGCTATTACTAATAGTCATTTTCACTGAAATCTAATTTGATATCTAACACATGATTGCATAAAGATTATTTTCAGTTACGTTCATCCTCCTCATTTCGTAAATAATATTTTTTAGCACCTGTGACGTAATAAAAATTTCATTAAGTGTGTAAGATATTTTTCTAGAAATTTCCGACCCATGAGTTAGAATTCTTCCCATTAGTTTTATTCTTTATTATCATTTTTGTCCTATTTTTCATTTTTATTATTCATTGATTTTCTCATCACTCACTAGTCCATTTATTAATTGATTTATCCATTATTTGTTTTTCTTTCTCCTCCTTCGAATTCATGATAATTTGCTAATTTTTTCTACTTTTCTTTTCTTTCCTTCTTCTCTAAGGAATGTATTTAAACAAAACAAAGAGTTAATGTGTTCTTTAACTAAATTGTACAAATACTGGTAATAAAGTAGATAGCATGTATAAGATTCCTTTAAAAATCAATCGTTTTATACATGTGCTGCAAGCCCAAATAAGGTGAAAATGAATCATTCGATGTACATAGTACTATGTCTCAAAAGGCATAGAGAGAGAGAGAGAGAGAGAGAGAGAGAGAGAGAGAGAGAGAGAGAGAGAGAGAGAGAGAGACAGAGAGACAGAGAGACAAAAAAGAGTGAGGGAGAGAAACAAAGTAAGGGCGAGAGAGAGAAAAGAGAGAGAGAGAGAGAAAAGAAAGAGAAAGAGAAAGAGAGAGAGAGAGAGAGAGAGAGAGAGAGAGAGAAAAAGAGAGAGAGAGAGAGAGAGAGAGAGAGAGAGAGAGAGAGAGAGAGAAGACATTTTCACAGCCTCAGACAATTTGTCCCTGGATTACAGTTAAATAATCATAAAATTAGTCCATTTATACACGTCACATAAAAAATATCAATTTACTCGTTCCAAGTAAGAAAAAATAATAATAATAAAATAATAATAATAATAATGATAATTTACATCCACTACAATCATTTTTTTAAAATAGAAATGAAATACAGGAAATACCCTCATCTTAACCAACCTACAAAGTCACATCGGTGTCACAAGGTAAAAAAACATCCACATCAACACCAGAAATACACCAGAACGAAATACCCAAGAGAGAACCCTGTGCAGAAAGGTCCAATTCCGGGCAGAAAAAAATGGTCCCATACACCTTACACAGACCTAAAGACCTTCCATGACAGAGACATACATTCTAATGACTGATTTTTTTTTTTTTTTTTTTTCACCGGGCAATAGGTAATCAATGACTCGTGTCACCGGTATGAGGACTCGTGACTACTTCCCTCCCTTCCTCTCTCCCTCCCTCCCTTCCTCCCTCCCTCCCTCCCTCCCTTCCTTCCTCCCTCCCTCCCTCTCTCCCTACGTCCTCTCCTCCTCCCTTATTCACTCCTGACTTCGTCCATAATGAGGAAAATTTGAAGAAAGATAATTTATTTAGTCCCAGAACATATGGCGGTGATGAGCTGCAGAGGTTTATGAAAAGATTTGCTTGTGAGTTTGTACAGCCGTCGTAAAAGAAATCGGAGAAAATGACGTTTGGGATTTTAAGCTCATTTTCCAAAACCTGGAGGATATATTTCTTTGGCTCTTTTTTTTATTTATTTGTTTGTTTTTTTCTGAAGTGTGGCCGCGGGATAGCGAATGGTCCCAGATATCCTCGGTTCGCGGAAGGAAGTGTTTGAAATGCGTGGTGAAATGCTTGCTTTGTGAGGTGAACTGTTTCGAAAAAGAAAGAAGAAAAATGCGGTAATGCAATGAAACTCACTAGTAATGGCCATGAAAATGCACGGAGAAGAAATGTATGAGGAGAATCTTGAACATGAATTGAAGACAGTTTCTATAGCCCCCCCCCCCCCAAAGAATAGAAAAAAAAATACAACAAGAAAAGATAAACAAAGGAGCGTATCCCTTCGGTACAGCAGACGTCAAAACCTTTTTTTCTCCCACATTCTCACACTCGCGAAGCACCCTAAGCAACCGCCCCGTTAACATCTCGCGTCCTCCTGTTCATTTAAGACAGGACTCCGCTCCTCGCCCGCCTGGGACTCCGCGAAGGGCGTGCGGTTGTTCTTGGCCAGCAGCGTGGGCGAGTGTTCGCTGACGGGGCTCAGCTGCTCCGTCAGGTTCTGCAGCTGGTCGGCGTCTGCGCTTATCGCCGCCGTGTCCCTCTCGGTTGAGCCCCTGGGGGGTGGAGGGAAGGGGGGGGGTCAGTGTCGGTTTGTGTTCATTTTGGCGATCAACTTTTATCAAATATAGATAGAGAGATTGATTGATTAGATAGATAGATTAGATAGATAGATAGATTAGATAGATAGATAAATGGATAAATACATAGATAGATAAGATAGATTAGATAGATTAGATAGATAGAGAGATAGATAGATAGAGATAGATAGATAGATAGGTAGATAGATAGATAGATAGATAGATAGCTTAAATAGATATTGCTGCTAGGATCTAACGAATGATTAAGTGTTGGCATGATTTTCTATTACAATTGATCTTAGGGAAAAGATGATCGCCAAAAATCCTTAAATTCTCTGGCAATTGAAGAATAATAGATCAATTCAAAAGCTAAAATACTATTGTGTGGATTATGGAGCAAATACTTTAGGTGTTTTGATTTCATTTTTTTTCTCTCTTTGTTGCTTCCTATCCGATAAATGATTAAATTTGTTGATTTCAATATTCATTCAAAACTCGTAATATTAAGGTTAAGAAAAAAAATGCACGGATATATATAGAACGTGCAATAGCATGCATTCATATACGTGTGCATATTTGTGTGTCCAATATAAATTGAACATAATTTCGAATTCAACTAAAACAACCAGACTTTAAATTAATTTGGACTCAAATTAAAGCAATTATGTTATCTCGTGAAACCGGCTTATATCTAGCATCAATATATGCACACGTTTATCAATATATATATATATATATATATATATATATATATATATATATATATATATATATATATATATATATATATATTCAAATTCGAACCTGTGTCATATATATAAATATATATATATATATATATATATATATATATATATATATATATATATATATATATATATATATATATATATATATATATATCGTTCATACTTACATACTTCATTGGTATAACACAGTAAGATTCACCACAGTGTAATACTACGTCCTGCAATAAGGTTACATCATGCTGCCATGCACATAAAGCACCTTTGTCTGTGTTGTAAATTTCTCCTCAGTGTCATGTTGTCTGTCAAGTGGTTTATGGAGCCGCCTACTAGGTTTGTTGCAAAGAATGGAAATTGCGAGTCGTGGTCATAGCAACGTGCATCGTCGAGTGTTTGTTTTTACGGCTTTTGTAAGTTTTTTTTTTTTTTTTTTTTTTTTTTGTCTGTAGTTAATCATTAATGTGGTCTAGTTTGACCTTATATCTAAAAGCATGGGGTGATTCGTCATCCAATATGGGCTCGTCAAATGAAGTTTCGAATAATTTTTTCTTCTTTTTTTTAATAAGGTGGAGGTATATTTGAGAAGTAGGTGGTGACTGTCTAAATATTCAAAATAACATATTTGTATTCAAGTTCATTATCATTACCAACCTGTCGCCTTGTCACTAGTTGTCATCACCTACGTCTTGATAACAAAAAAGAAAAAAAAAACTTAGTCGGTCTGTTAAATCTTGACAAAACATTCCCGGAAGTTGCAATATCTAGTCAAGCACCACATCGGAAAATCTGGTCCAGTGATGTCTACCGACGTTATCATTATTATTATCTTTATCCCCCTCTTCCTTCTCCCGCCGTCAGTTCCTCTGCGTCTGCGCTGACAAGACGAACGAGTGTCAAGGCAGACTTACTTAGGAATGATCTCCGTTCGAGTGTTGGGGTGCGTGAGGCGGTGGCAGTGTGTTGGTGCTTTGTGTGACCTCGCGTGATGTGCTCTGCCTGCGGGAGGTCCATGCACAGCCGCAGATATTGCTTCGAGGAACAGTGATTGAGAACCATTTTTATTTTTTTCTTTCTTTCTTTTTTCTTTCTTTTTATTTTTGCATTTGAGCGGCAAAGGTACTGACTGTTATGGCATTGCTCGTGTGATCCTAATCGGGCAAATTTGAAAGGAAGTAAATCTTATTACTGTAATTAAATCAAAATGTAAAGTTTTGGGCAACTGCGAAAGAGGTATAACAGTACCGTTACCGCTGATGCATGGGAATAGAAAGCTGTAAGATACACAAAACCAAACATGCAAACAGGGTTTCTCGCCATGCAAACACTGTCTGGAAAGAAGGTGCGATTCTTATTAATAATAAGCTATAATTACCTCCATATAATTCGAAAAAGCATCCCCTTATATCTTCGACGTCTGATAAATAGTAACTAGTTTCTTAGATAAATAGTAACTAGTTCTTACGTTTTACAGACTCTTGAAGAAAAAAAAATAACCCGAAATAGTCTAACCCACAAATTAACAAAACTAAATGGCCTATTTTAAAGGGATGTTTTTTTTAGCGTTCTTGCTAATGAAGATCTCTGCTATATTAAACTAAAAAGAAAATCCAAACATAGAAAAAAAAACACACAGGAACCTCCGCCATATTGAAGCGAACTGAAAATCCAAGCAAAGCAATTTTACACCAAGACATTTTACAAAAAAAGTTTTAGAAAAAGTAATCAATCGCACTCATCTCAAAATACTCCAAGCCAAGCAAAAAAAAAAAATAATAACAACAAATTTAAAAACAAATCTAAAATATACACACACATATAATTCCAAATCGAATAAAACAAACAGCAATATACGAATCCGTCTCACACCAGGCTTCGTACTTACAGCCGCTCGAGCAGCCTTACCTTCCAAAGTTCTCCCCATCCTCTATGGTTTCTGGGAGACGTCGGTTGAGTGTCTCGGGCAGCAGGAGAGACAGGGTGCCAGCCGCGAAGGCCATGGCACCGAAGATGATGAGGGGAAGCGGCTGCCACTGGTCGGCCTTTGGGGGAGGGAGTGGGGGAAGGGACGGCGTGAGTTGGGTTCTGCTTATTATGCTTTGAGGAGTTTATTTCAATTCATTTATTTATCTACTTATCTATTTTGAGATAGAGAGAGAGAGTGGGTGAGTGAGCGAGAGGGAGGGAGAGCGAGAGGGAGGGAGAGCGAGAGAGAGAGAGAAAGAGAGAGAGAGAGAGAGAGAGAGAGAGAGAGAGAGAGAGAGAGAGAGAGAGAGAGAGAGAGAGAGTGAGTGAGTGAGAGTGAGAGTGAGAGTGAGAAAGAGAGTGACAGAGAGAAAGAGAGTGACAGAGAGAAAGAGAGTGACAGAGAGAAAGAGAGTGACAGAGAGAAAGAGAGTGACAGAGAGA
>NC_091572.1:34238701-34241201 GCF_042767895.1 Penaeus vannamei | reverse complement strand
AAGTTCATTCTCTATCCTGACGCATGAGCCACAAACAACCAAACGAACAAACAAAGGGGGAAACTAACAATAGAGCTGTTGTGCCAAATGCTGGTGAACAATGAACACCTGTCGGTAGTAACAAAGCAGATCGTTGAACTAGCTCTCAAACCAACGAACTAGCTCTCAAACTAACTAGATCTCAAACAAACAAACCAGCTCTCGAGCAAAACAACTGGTTCTCAGACAAACGAATCAGCTCTAATACAAACAGACCAGCTCTCAAACAAACGAGCTGCTTCTTAAACAAGAGAACCAGCTCTAAGACAAGCGAACTGGCTCTCGAACAAACATACTAATTATCTCTCAAACAAGCGAACTATCTCTCTCTCAAACAAGAAACCCAGAGCTCTTTCAAAAAGCGAACCAGCTCTCAAACAAACGAACTAGCTAGCTCTCTCTCAAACAAGAAAACAAGCTCTCTCTCAAACAAGATAATTAGCGCTGTCTCAAACAATTAAACCAGCGCTCTTTCAAACAAGCGAACCAGCCCTCTAACAAACGAACTAGCTCTCTCATACAAGAAAACAGGCTCTCTCTCAAACAAGATAATTAGTGCTCTCTCAAACAAGAAACCCAGCGCTCTTTCAAACAAGCGAACCAGCTCTCAAACAAACGAACTAGCTAGCTCTCTCTCATACAAGAAAACAGACTCTCTCTCAAACAAGGTAATTAGCGCTCTCTCAAACAAGAAACCCAGCGCTCTTTCAAACAAGCGAGCCAGCTCTCAAACAAGAAAACTAGCTGTCTCTCAAACAAGAAACCCAGCGCTCTTTCAAACAAGCGAGCCAGCTCTCAAACAAACGAACTAGCTAGCTCTCTCTCATACAAGAAAACAGACTCTCTCTCAAACAAGGTAATTAGCGCTCTCTCAAACAAGAAACCCAGCGCTCTTTCAAACAAGCGAGCCAGCTCTCAAACAAGAAAACTAGCTGTCTCTCAAACAAGAAACCCAGCGCTCTTTCAAACAAGCGAGCCAGCTCTCAAACAAACGAACTAGCTAGCTCTCTCTCATACAAGAAAACAAGCTCTCTCTCAAACAAGATAATTAGCGCTGTCTCAAACAATTAAACCAGCGCTCTCTCAAACAAACGACCCAGCTCTCAAACAAACTAACTAGCTAGCTCTCTCTCTCATACAAGAAAACAAGCTTTCTCTCAAACAATTAAACCAGCGCTCTCTCAAACAAGCGAGCCAGTTCTCAAACAAACGAACTAGCTCTCTCTCAAACGATAAAACTAGCTCTCTCTCCAACAAACGACCCAGCTCTCAAACAAACGAACTAGCTCTCTCTCTCCCAAACAAGAAAACTAGCTCTCTCTCTCTCTCCAACAAACGACCCAGCTCTCAAACAAGCAAAACAACCTCGCTTGGACCCCGTATCTGTTTCCCAGGACCATGACCATCTCTCGCTCATGACTTGGCATCCGCACGCCACGTCTCCTATGACAAAGCGGCTCATGAAAGTCTTATGAAGCATCTGGCTAATCTTGACAATGGGTTTGTTTTTTGTTGTTATTGCGGGGTTTCCTTTGACTCGTTCGTTTGTTCGTTTGTTTGTTTTTGTTTTTCTGATGATCGTTGGATGTTTTTTTTTTTTTAATAGAGATGGAAATGTTATTAATATGTCTATTAAGAAATATTAGTTATCTTCGAAACCAAAAAAGGACAGCAATAATGATACTTATCATGGTGATGATGATAAAGATAATAATAGTGATAATGATAATGATAACACATGATGATGATGATAACGATAATATAAAAAGATATATTTATCTAAGCTATCACTGTCACTGGGAAGATAAAGATAATAATTTCAGTATTTTTATGAATATTGCTGTTATCATTAGTAGTAGCACTATTGGTAAAGTTATCTTGTCATTATTATTGATATTATTGTTATCATTAGTTGTAATATTTGCAGTATTGCCATTTTTGTTATCACCATCATTATTATCATCAATGTTACAGTAGTAGTAGTAGTAGTAAACACACAGCGACAATAATAATGATAATAATAATATATCATAATGAAGATGAAGATGGTAATTATCATAATAAAAATAATAAGAAAAAATAATGAGGATGAGAGTGATTATGATAGTAATAATAATAATAGAATTATCTTGATGAAAATGAAGATGAAGATAGTAATTATCATAAAATAATAACATTAAGAAAAAATAGTGAGGATAAGAGATGATAATGATGATAATAATGATAATAAAGCAAAATAAATGTACTATAAACGCGAACGATATCATTGGTGACAACTGCAATAGTAATAACGCCAATTTCATTATCATAACACTATCATTATCATCATGGTTATTCTCATCTTTACTATTATCCTCAACCATTATCAAAATCATCGGCGCCATCAAGCCACTGCTAATTGTCCCTAGCATTACAAACTTTGATATTTTTAAAACAGTGACGATAACCATTCCACCATCAA
>NC_091572.1:34210682-34213201 GCF_042767895.1 Penaeus vannamei | reverse complement strand
TTCATATAATATTTTTTGTTACTTTTTTTCTTCGTTTAAATTGTCATGCTTATCATCATGATTTAAAGTAGTAGTATCATTATCAATATTGTTATAATCATGCACATTATCATTGCCATGCTCATTATCATTGTCATGCTCATTATCATTGTCATGCGCATTATCATTGTCATGCGCATTATCATTATGCTCATTATCATTGTCATGCTCATTATCATTGTCATGCTCATTATCATTGTCATGCGCATTATCATTGTCATGCGCATTATCATTGTCATGCTCATTATCATTGGCATGTGCATTATCATTATGTTCATTATCATTGTCATGCTCATTATCATTGTCATGCGCATTATCATTGTCATGCTCATTATCATTATCATGCGCATTATCATTGTCATGCGCATTATCATTGTCATGCTCATTATCATTGTCATGCTCATTATCATTGTCATGCGCATTATCATTGTCATGCTCATTATCATTGTCATGCGCATTATCATTGTCATGCGCATTATAATTGTCATGCGCATGAACCATATTCTCGTTGACAAATGTAGAAAACGTATGAATGAGAATGAATGTCTTCACAATACAAGAGATGTATTGGTCGGTTTTGAATATATCTTCGTAATAATTCAAAAAATATGTATTTCTGACGAAGATAGATTCGAAACCGGTCTAATGTATCTCTTGTATAATAATAATAATAATGATAATAATAATAATAATAATAATAATAATAATAATAATAATAATAGTAATAGTAATAATAATGATGATGATAATAATAATAATATTAAAAATAATAATAATAATAATGATAATAATAATAATAATAATAATGATAATAATAATAATAATAATAATAATAATAATAATGATAATAATAATAATAATAATAATAATAATAATAATAATAATAATAATAATAATAATAATAATAATAATAATGATAATAATAATAATAGTAATAATAATAATAATAATAATAATAATAATAATAATAATAATGATGATGATGATGATGAGTTATATTGATAATGATAATGATAATAATAATGATAATCCTACTACTACTGCTGCTACTACTGCTCATGACAACAAAAATAATAGTGATGATAATACTAATGATAATGATGATGATTATATGATATCATATAATAACGATAACACTAATGACAATTATGAGAATAATAACAATAATAATGGTGATAATGATAACGATAATGATCAAAGGATAGTAATGATAATGATAGAAATATCGATAATGATAATAGCATTGATAGTAATAGTGACTAGAAGCACTTAGAGAGCGATGAGAATAATAACAATAATAATGTGATAATGATAATGATAATGATCAAAGGATAGTAATGATAATGATAGAAATATCGATAATGATAATAGCATTGATAGTAATAGTGACTAGAAGCACTTAGAGAAAGCATAACTCAAAAAAAAAAAAAAAAAAAAATCACACTTGAAGAATTACATTAAAATCACCTCTTTCTCAAGTACACTGATGACGTCAGTGTTTCCCTATTTCGCTGTGCTAAGGAATCCTTTAAAAACAAAAAAAGAAAGATAAAAAGAAAAAAAAGAAAAAAAAAGAAAAAAGAAAAAAAAAGAAAAAAAAAGAAAAAAAGAAAAAGAAAGAAAGAAAGAAAGAAAAAATATAATAATAATAATAATATTAATAATAATAATAATAATAATAATAATAATAATAATAATAATAATAATGATAATAATAATAATAATAATGATAATAATAATAATGATAATAATAATAATAATAATAATGATAATAATAATAATAATGATAATAATAATAATAATGATAATAATAATAAAAATCATAACTTTTTGAGTTATCCTGCGCAGAATCTGGGTCATGATACGGATCACCAACAATATTTAATGGCATGGAAGTTGAATTTGGTAGAAATTGCATAAAACCTTTTTGAGTTATACTGCTAACCAACTAACCAACAAACTAACTAACGCAACCAAAAACAACCTCCTTGGCAGAGATAATGAGGATAATAATGATAATGATAATAATAAGAATAACTATGACAATAATAACGATAGTGACAATGATAATGATGATACCAATAATGACAATAATAATGATAATGACAATAATTTAATTACTATCACATATTTTATTTTACGGCCGTTATCATTACCTTTATCACTATTTTCAATACCCTCATTATCATTCAATTATCATGATAAGTACCATTATTATTCCTCATATCACACTCACTATCATCGTCACCTTTATTGTTGTCACTATCATTGCTAATATTTTGTTTCTTCCATTGGCATTATCGCCATTATCATAACTCCCGTCATTAAGTATTTAGAGTCGAGATAATTTGCAAATTATTACATGTCATTATCTGTGATTGTGTTATTATCCTTATCATCGTATTTTTTTACGCTTTTACATTTTCGAGAATCATTTTCGTGTTCTTTTATACGTATTTTTTTATACCTAAGGGTGTGTT
>NC_091572.1:34180497-34190182 GCF_042767895.1 Penaeus vannamei | reverse complement strand
TTTTTTCTTTGTTCGTTTGGTTATTGTTTTGTTGTGTCGCGGTTGCTACAATTATTACTATTGCGTCAAGAACAAGGAACAAATCGATTGGTTTACCTTGTATTGTGATTATCCTCCCCCCTCCCCCTTTCCTGGTCGTAGTTGCGAGGGGTTAGGGTCTTCCTTGTGTGGTTGATGTCCCTTTTCCTGACGTCGATAAGCGGCGTCCCTCCTTGCTCAGGTCACAGAGGAGACTGAATCGATCTAAGGTGTTAAACCCGGGAGATGAGGTCGCATTTTCCCTGATGCTGACTGACGAATATTTCCTGTGTGTAAGTCATGTTGGCAGCCCTGCGATGTCGAGAGTTCTTTGGACTGTGTGATGTCGGGTACATAGGCCCATTCTGGCTAGCAATACAGTCTCTTAGTCCCATACTTTTCTTACTTTGACAAGAAAAGTGACTTGACCACGACCTGACCAGATCATTTGTACTGTGGGAGATGCGGAACAGGCCGGCGCGGTGTCCTTGCAGCGCCCCAGAGAGGGACAGCGAGAACCTCTGGGACTCTCTGGGACTCTCTGGGACTCTCTGGGATGGCCTCGGGAAGTGCTGAGGTCATAGACATGTTGACACTGACCATGGCTACTTTGAGACAAGACTGAACTTGGTGATCATCGTTGTCAGTAATGTATAGTGTGCCTGATACCACTCTGGTGTAATAACCCCGGGAATACAGGCAAACTTAACGATCTGCTCTTGTAAATATGCACAGGTGACTAATGACGTCAGAGTGGATCTACGTTTCCAGGTGATGCATATATATATATATATATATATATATATATATATATATATATATATATATATATATATATATATATATATATACATATATATATACATATATACACATATATACACATATATATACATATATATACATATATATATATGTGTGTGTGTGTATATATATATATATATATATATATATATATATATATATATATACATATATGCTCATTGGATGTACTCCCTAAAGTTAGGCCTCTATGTTTTTAACGTTTTTTTCCGACATGTATTAGTCAATATATCAAAAAGACTAATAAGAAATTCCAACCAGAGAGCCCCTCTATACACGAAATAGGTCTCCTGAAGGATGAGACACCAGTTCCAGAATCCTCCTGAACTTCGTCTTCAGACTGAAAGACGAAATCCAGGAGCATTTCGAAGCAACGTAAAATTATTCTATTTTGTGTACGGCGAGTTTTCCTGCCGCTGTACCAACACGAGAGAGCGTTTTGTCAAAAAATCTTGAATTATCATTATCACACACGTGAAGCTGTTGATATATATATATATATATATATATATATATATATATATTTATATATATACATATATATATATATGTGTGTGTGTGCGTGTGTGTGTGTGTGTGTGTGTGTGTGTGTGTGTGTGTGTGTGTGTGTGTGTGTGTGTGTGTGTGTGTGTGTGTGTGTGTGTGTGTGTGTGTGTGCACAGATACATATGGGTAGGGTACAGAAGAACCGTTAGAACCAGCGCCACCCCATCTCCCAGTCCCCATAAATGTAGACATCATAACAAGCCGTTAAAAAAATCAAATTCATGTTCATTGCATATTCCCACATTAGAGATAAAGAATTGAATAAACACCATCACACATCCAACCAAACTATGCTAAGTAATACTAGCTAAGTCAAGTATTTATTTTGTTATTGATTGTTAGTCGCAAATAGACGTGCTGACGAATAGTGGGTAATTAGGTTAACAATGCCGCTCAGCGCTTGTTGTTGTGCGTTTGTGTTTCAGCCAATTTGCATTCTTTGTCTTCGTGAAAAAAATGCAATGTGCGTTTGTTTTATCCCTTGTCCATGGGGGTACAAAAACAGTTACATAACAGAAAACATTTACACAAAAAAGAAAATGTTTTGGTAAAGATTCATGTACAGCAAGACATGTTTCGACATTTTTTGTTGTTTTTAAAGTGATTGTTTTTATGCTTATGTATTCATTCATTCGTTTTATTTCTTCATCTGAGTTGCTCGTATCCTCCACCAAATGGCCAGGTCGTCGTGGGAGAAGAAGAGGAAGGCTAACGACAGAAATTATTGGCTAGTTTCAGCGGCCTCTACGAAGAGAGAAATATTGCGCACTTGTGTTTCTCTTACGGCCGCTTAAAATTGAGTGAGGCCCGACATAACGAATTATTATATAAACAGACATTCAAATAAGCAGAAATATAAGCACATCTGGCTATCTATCTGAAGCACATCTGACTATCTATCTGATATATATATACATATATATATATATATGTATATATATGTATATATATTTAGATAGATAGATAGATAGATAGATAGATAGATAGATAGATAGATAAATAGATAGATATATTATATATACACATTTATCTATCTGTCCGGTAGATATGTATGTTTAGACAGATAGACAAGCATTTATTTCTGTGAACGTGCATGTCCGTATGATAAAACATTCATCGGGTCGGACCTCGTACAATCTTAACAAACCTGCCGCTAACCTGCAGTCTGTTTCAATACAGATGATATACGGTTACTTACATGTTCAATCGTGACCAAATATGCTACCGCCGGAAGCTGCTCCGGTTTCTGTGAATTGGGAACGGGGGGGGGGGGGGTGATCCCGCGGATGGAGGGTAATATGAGAATAATGAGGGAGTTAGCTGTCAATTACAAGTTTATCAGAAATGGAAATACTGGATACAATGCGTGTGTTTATCTATACGTATGTGCATGTATATGTATGTATTTGTGTGTGTAAATATATTGTTTCTGTTGTATATGTATATATATATACATACATAGATATACATAATGCATACACACACACACACACACACACACACACACACACACACACACATACACACACACACACATATATATATATATATATATATATATATATATATATATAATCATGTCATATACACCATGTATGCAAGCGGACGCACATACCCCAGCCATTCCCTGCTCCAGCGCCCCGAGATCCGCGCGAGTCCGGCCTCCCGTGACGGAACCGGAAGTCGACTGCCTCGGCGCGCGGGGGAGGCAGCCCTAGAAATGGAATCCGGCAAGACGCGGATTACGCTACACGAACGCAAGGTCAGTAAACGCGAACGGTACCTTGTGCGAACGGTGACGTCATCACACGTGAAATATGAAAATTGATTTTGCTGATTTGTACATTTTGTATTTAGAATTTCTATTGTGTCTTGTTTTTACAGTGCGTTGTGTGTTTTTTTTTTTTTACCCCTTTATCGGGCAAGTGACCATATATGATCACTTGAATACATGTATATATATGAGGTATGTGTGCCCGCTTTTATAATCAACGAAATTAACCTAAAACGGGACCAAATGTTCGACTTCTAATGGATAAATTTAGATTAATCACAATACCGAACCCGCGGCCAGGAATAAGTTTTAAAAAATACTCCATAATTAGCTAATCACAAAACAGCAATGCGTTGTATCCTACATACATTAGCCTAATGAAGTTAACAAGCAAATTCTTCTTGCTTTTACATTGCGTGTGTCCGTTGCGTAACAATGAGGGACATACTGCTCGAACTCCACAATGCAGAGAACATAGTAACAAACACCCAACGCTTCTTTTGTTATTTACTTATGGCATACTTGCGAGTTATCAACCAAGCTGTCATGCAACACTGAAAGAAAGGATTAAAGGACATTCTCCATCACTCTCCTTCCTCTGTCGTGAGCTAAGCCTCGTTGCTGGGAGTGTGTGTTGGACTCTTTCTCACAGAAATGTCGTATGGGCTTTATGTGATATGGCATTTTGTCCTATTACGTGAGGCTGTGCATATATTTACTCCCACGCGTTCCCCGAGTGTGCGTGTGTGTGTGTGTGTGTGTGTGTTTACAAATATATGTATATATATATATACATATATATATATATACATATATATATATATATATACATATACATATACACACTCGTATATGTACATATGTATGTATACACAAATATATGTATATGTATATATATATATATATATATATATATATATATATGTATATGTATATGTATATATATGTATATATATATATACATACACACAATATACACACACACACACACACACACACACACACACACACACACACACACACACACACACACACACACACACACACACACACACAAGCACACACACACACACACACACACACACACACACACACACAAGCACACACACACACACACACACAAACACACAAACACACACATATATATATATATATATATATATATATATATATATATATAAATATATATATATATATATATATATATATATGCATATATATATATATATATATATATATATATATATATATATATATATATATAAAGAGAGATAAAGAGAGACAGACAAACAGAGCGTGAGTCTATGCATATATGGAACATGACTATGTATCTTGCGTTTCTCTGTTTGGATTGATTCACCAAAAGTAATTTGAAACTCAACAAGCGTTCATCTCGCCCTGGACTGCATAATCTCCTGTGGGACTGAATTCGCAGCTAAAAGACCGCATTACTACGTCATTCACAAGACATAGTGGTTGGGAGGTTTTACGGTTTACATGAATGAACCTCCCGCCCCACACCCCCATTCACCCCCTTCCCTTCCCTTCCCTTCCCTTCTCTTCTCTTCTCTTCTCTTCCCTTCCCTTCCCTTCCCTTCCCTTCCCTTCACTTCTCTTGTCTTCCCTTCCCTTTCCTTACCTTTCCTTTCCTTTCCTTTCCTTTCCTTCCCTTTCCTTCCCTTCTCATCCCCTCCCTTCCCTTCCTTTCCCTTTCCCTTCTCTTCCCTTCCCCTCCCTTCCCTTCCTTTCCCTTTCCTTTCCTTTCCTTCCCTTCCCTTCCCTTCCCATCGCTTCGCTTCCCTTCCCTTCCCTTCCCTTCCCCTCCCTTCCCCTCCCGATTACATTTCCGTTGATTTGTGGCTTTTCAAAACGTACATTTCCACGGTCAAATTATGATATACCCTCATATCTATCTATCTATCTCTATATATGTATCAGTAGATATATATATATATATATACATACACATACACATACACACACACAGAGTATTCCTTCACAATGATAAACAAATAAGATGAATTGACAGCGAACATACATCTTGTTCCTTTGTTCAAAAAGGTGTGTACTAGTGGCGGCAACATCTGTGCTAAAGATTATGGCTGTAAAACAGTATAATTCTTATCATTCAGTAAATGTTATCTATATCCTAAATTGGGTAATTATTATTGTTTTAATGGGAGAAGGGCGGAGGGTAGAGAGAGAGAGGGAGGGGGTGAGGGAAGGAGAGAGAGAGGGGGGGAGGGAGGGAAGGAAACAGAGAGAGAGGGGGGGGGGGGGGGGGGGGAAGAGACAGACAGAAACAGAGAAAGAGAGAAATAGCTAGAGTGATAGAGAGAGCTAGAATGATAGAGAAGGGGGGTAGAGAGATAGAGAGAGAGAGAGAGAGAGAATCCTTCTAACGACGAGAGACAATCAGCCTAGCATTATGTATATATATATATATATATATATATATATATATATATATATATATATATATATATATATATATACATATGCATGCCGGTATCTCATAGTACTTACATTTCAACATCTTGTTAAGTCTATTAAGAAATACCTTCGCCCTCACTTATATCAAACCAATGCCTATGTTTAAGTCAATACATACAAGGAGTGAAATCCCGTTAATCCCATTAGATTAATAAGACGAGTTTTCACCGAGGAAAATAAGGAACAATTGGCAATAATGACACGAATTTGACATTGTGTCCAAACTTCATCCTGGACACAATGAACATCACTAAACCTCACTACCTGAGACAAACCACAGTGGATTTTAGGATTTTTTTTTCCAAGATTCTTTCATTGTGCCAGATGGTGCCATGGCCATTTTCTGTCGTCTTTTCTGGCACTCGGAGAGTTGAAGGCACGGTTTCGAGGTTGGTTATGAAAGAATGGAATTATGTGGTGTGGAACTCTGCGAGAAGGATTTAAAGTAGGATATTTCGAGAGAAAGAAAGAAAAGAGAGGGAGAGAGAGAGAGAAAGAGAGAGAGAGTTGGAGGTAATGGGGAGACAGAAGGTAAAGAAGCGAGGAAAATCAGGAGGCGGAAAACACAAACAGAAGAGAATACGAGAAAGAAAAGAAAACATACGAGAGATAAAAGAAACAAAGAGATTAAGGATGACGATGGAAAGGGAGAGAAAAGAAAATTATATGCACATAAGATTTCCCATGTGTGCATACTGATTCTTTTCATCTTTTCTCTTTCAGAATAATAAAAGCATGAGATCATTAACACACCGAGTATATAAGAAGGCTTACAGCAGGAGAGAGCAAATATATCATTTAGTATAACGTGATACATCTAGATCCAGGAAATTCGACAGTCAGCAGATAAGGATACATAAAAAAAGTTATATGTTGTCGGATACTTGAACATATTTTTTCGAAATCCTTTGATCTTTCTGTGATGTGATTTATACCTCCATAAACTTGGTAAAAACGGCTATATATACACCGTTGTATCCGCGATTCTATGTATATTTGTTATTATAGAACTAGTTGTTTATCAGAGAGGAAAAAAATGATTATTATCGAGCTTGAGAGTTCACATTTATAGACAAATATATGTCATATAAGCAATATTTGCTTAATGAAATGGAATTTTAAAAATACATACACTTCATGGTAGGTGAAATGCGCTTTAATATATATATATATATATATATATATATATATATATATATATATATATATATATATATATATATATATATATATATATGTATGTATATATATATTTTTTTTTTCTTTTTTTTTCACTGAAGCTGGAGAGAGAGGGAAGCATAATTGTAGATATTTAATGGGGTCAAATAATAATAATAATAATAATAATAATAATAATAAATAAATAAATAAATAGAAGAAGACAAAGAAGAAAAAGAAGGCGAAGAAGAAGCAAAAGAAAGTGAAGAAGAAGAAAGTGGAGAAAAAGAAAGAGAGTAGAATAAGAAAGTGGAAAAAAGAAAGAGAGGGGAAGAATAAGAAAGTGGAGAAAGAAAGAGAGATTGGAAGAAAAAAAAAAGTGGCAGCGCAGACAGGAGAAGAATAAGAAAGTGTTATTGTAGGCCATCAATCACCAAGCTGTGATTTACACTTCGCTCACCGATCGAGGTTTCGACCAACACTGCCGCTTTTTTCCAGAACAAACTGGAATGGGCTTCACTTCACGTTTCTTTTCATTCCAAAGTTGTTGTTTTTTTGTTTTGTTTTTTTTTGCTATATTACTCATTTGTTTAGTTGTCTATCTCTTTTCATTCCAAAGTTGTTGTTGTTGTTGTTTTTTGTTATATTACTCATTTGTTTATTCGTCTATCTCTTTTCATTCCAAAGTTGTCTTTTTTTTCTTTTCATTTTTTGTTATATTACTCATTTGTTTATTTGTCTATCTCTTTTCATTCCAAAGTTCTTTTTTTTTTATTACTCATTTGTTTATTCGTCTATCTCTTTTCATTCCAAAGTTGTCTTTTTTTTCTTTTCATTTTTTGTTATATTACTCATTTGTTTATTCGTCTATCTCTTTTCATCCCAAAGTTGTTATTTTTTTGTTATATTACTCATTTGTTTATTCGTCTATCTCTTTTCATTCCAAAGTTGTTGTTTTTTTATTACTCATTTGTTTATTCGTCTATCTCTTTTCATTCCAAAGTTTTTTTTTTTTTTTTGTTATATTACTCATTTGTTTATTCGTCTATCTCTTTTCATTCTAAAGTTTTTTTTTTTTTGTTATATTACTCATTTGTTTATTCGTCTATCTCTTTTCATTCCAAAGTTTTTTGTTTTTTTTTGTTATATTACTCATTTGTTTATTCGTCTATCTCTTTTCATTCCAAAGTTGTTGTTTTTTTATTACTCATTTGTTTATTTGTCTATCTCTTTTCATTCCAAAGTTGTTATTTTTTCTGTTATGTTATTCAATTGTTTGTTCGTTTATAACATATTATTCGTTTACTCACTTATTAATCTGTTATTATTTATTTTCTTTAAGAAAATTGGGGAGGCAAGGGGAGAGGGTAGGGGCGTCAATGAGAGGGAAGGCATGGAGGGGGGGTTAATTGCCCCTCCTAGTCTCTATTTACCCCCCACCCCAACCCCAGTAAGGGCCAATATGATATCTTTTGTTGTTATTAGTCTCTTTTTTTGCCTAAATTACACCCATGCGTGCTCCCAGAATAGCTCATTTTTCAAAGCTCATTTTTCAAATATTTTCGTCCTCTCTGCGGATTGTCCTCGCTGCGCCCGCCCCTGGGAGAAGGGTGGACAAAACTGCATAAAGCATTTTCAGTGTGTATGTGGTCATTTTTTTAGTTTTTTTTTTATTTCTCCAGCTCGCGTCACCGGGCCCTCGTGTTGTGGGTATGACTGCCTTGATTGCATGCAGGGAAAGACAAAATTAAGGTGTGTGATTTCTGGAAAACTCCAATTCGTTCCTTATTTTTTTTTTTTCATTTCATTATTTTATTATTGTTAGTATTATCATTATTACTATTATTTTTTTTATTTCATTATTATATTATTGTTAGTATTATCATTACTACTTTTTTTTCATTTCATTATTATATTATTGTTAGTATTATCATTACTACTATTATCATTATTATCATTATCATTATTAGATTTCAATCTGTTTCTCGCATTGGGGTTCAGGAATACGTTAAATAGATATCGCTGAAGGAGTTTCAAGAATGCCGTAGTACAAGGTGTGAAAATATTATATATTCTATTGACGACAGGAACAATTTCTTGGAAGTACACTTGCATGAAAGTCAGTAGGAGAATGCGCAAAATAATGGAAAATAAGATAGAGTTTATTTCTTTAGTGACCAACCATACACAGAACAGATTCTTCGGTTCCCAAACCATTTTCTTCTCCAGCTATATCTTGAATAACCCTTACATGTCTAAGAACACGTCAGCTCAAGCGATTTTCAAAGAGGGAACGAAAGTCTCATATCCTTGATAATGATAGTTAAAATGATATTTAAAATAATCCACAGCAGAATATTTCTCAATGCAAGACAAGGCCGTTTAAGAGAGCAAGTTTTGTGGTAGAGAACTCCCATCCAATTGTAAGTAAACTGTTGTTATACAGCTGGTTTGTTCAAATTGTGCCAGGCCCGACCCAATGAATTTTTCATAAATACAGATACAGAAATAAAGGCTTATCTGTCTATATATCTGATAGATATACATTTAACCATCTATTTGCCCGGTTGCTATGCATGTCTAGACTGATAAATAAACATTTATTTCTTTATTTATACATGTCAATTATACGAATATTCTTTGGGTCGTGCCTCGCGCAATTCCAACAAACCGGCCGATTGCACCGTCTCTCTGGCTCGGTGTAGTGGAAGAGTGTGGGATCCCTGGATTAGGTATGGGAAGACGAAACGCTCGGTGTCTTTTTTCAACGTAAACAGCGAACAATAAACTCCATGAATTCTTATTAAAAAGGCATGGATTTATATGTAATTTGTATGTTATGTGTTTATATGTAAGCATATATATATATATATA
>NC_091572.1:34165497-34167997 GCF_042767895.1 Penaeus vannamei | reverse complement strand
ATTAATCATTTTATCTGTTACACATAATGTTATGCATCTGTTATGCATAATGACACTTGCACATACACAACAAATTTGTATGATGATCATTATTATTACCCTCTCTCATTCAAATGAATCAAGCTGAACTATTTTCATGCAAAAATAACATCTCTATTTTTGTTATCTGTATTTCATACCCTCTAAGCTTATCACTCCTTAAAAACTTGACTGTTGTGTCTTGGTTAGTACCATATAGTGGAAAGTATTGGGTAAAAGAGAGAATTAAAACCATTGTTTTGCATATATGATCTTGAACCATGATATTGAAAATTGGATGCTTAGTAGAATATACTTTTAGTATGATAGACCTTTCTTAGCTTTATTTAAGATGGAAACAATTGTTGCAATTTTTTTTCCTAGAGAAAAGAAGTTGACAAATATTGGTTTATTTTCTTTCTCAAAGCAAGAAATGCATCTTTCCATTTTGACTTTTAAATTATATGCCAGTAGTTGAAGGGTGGTTGGGTGATTGGTTAAAAAGACCTTTTTTTTTATAAATGGGATTTTTATTTTAAGCAAGAACTCAATAACATCTACTAAATCATACTGAATGTAGACCCTTGTAACTAGACAGTCCACTTTAGACTGTACATTTTAAGAACACAGAGCAATACTCTTAGATTTACAGAATGATATGTTAATCACAAATTGTAGTAAATCCAAGTGCACCTTTTTTTTACCATTTTCTTGTTACACCTGCCTGAGGTAAAAAAAAAAAAAAAAAGAATTGAACAACCATTTTGACTGTGTATGCATGCTTCATATGTCTTGCATCTGAAGCATTCGTGCTAAACAAATTGTAATAAAACAATGAAAAAAAGAAAAGAAACACAGGAATATATCAGAGGACTTTATGCCATTTTTATGGTTTGTTCTTCCGATAACTGCCTGCCCAGTGGTTTAACCCACTGAATTATTTTCACACATTGAATATTATTTTGCTTCTGTCTGTGATATATTTGGATGATTTTATCTGAAATACTTTTGGGGAATTATAACATCTTGTGAATGTGAACTTGTCAGGCACCTGTATCATTGCTAAGACTGTTCGCTTTAAGATATGCAAAAGAATTTGCAGAATATATATGTATATATATATATATATATATATATATATATATATATATATATATATATATATATATATATATATATATATATATATATATATATATATATATGTATGTGTATAACTTTTCCATTGTGATAAAGCAGCAGCTTAACAGGGAAAAAGAACTATAGGGTCTCAATATTTTTTTTTAATCATGAAAACTTTTTTTTTTCCCCATTTATGAGCTATAGAGATTATATGCTTAATTATTAATGATTTTGTTTTGCCAGTTCGCAAAATTTCAATACTTTTCTTAGAATGATACTGTATACATACCATAGCATATTATCCTTGTTGTGATGTCTTGAAGTGTTTTTTGGTAATAGTAATTGTAAAAGCTGGTATTACTTTACACAATTTATCAAGACAGTATGTTTCTTTTTTGATAACTGAATATTTTTGTCATTATAGATGTTCTTATGAATTCAGATGAGAAATATGTTATTCTAATAATTTCTGTAATAGATTTGCTATGAAAATGTTGATACCCTAATTCTAAAGATATTATCTACCTTGCTAAACTTCCCTTATTTTTGTTTAAATTTATACAGGAAGTACAAATATGGGTCAGAACACCCCTGGCCTTGTGCTGGAGTGCGAAACTGAGGAGCTCTCCCAGGCACAGCTCAGCAAAAAGAGGAAAGCTCAGGATGATATTCACCGACTCCATATCTTGCTAAACAACACACTGAATAATGTACAGGTAGCTATTGCACCTTCTGTTTCGTGAATTTGTTTGTTTGATAAGTTGATACATTTGGTTTAGAATGTTGAGTAGGATATTTGCAAATCATGTTTTGCGTGATATGATAAATGGTTTGATGAATTTTGTTTTAATTTACTATGTTAAAAGCTAAGCATTCCTCTGTGACATTCACGATACTTTTATTTTTTTCTCTCTTTCTCTCCCTCCTTTCTTCTCTTTCTTTCTCGGAAAATATAAAGAGCTAAAATTAAGTTATGTCTTAGTTCAACATTTTATAATAGTTCATTAAGTATAACTTTAAGTCCTATAACATTGTCAGGGTTGAATTAAATTATCTGAGTGTTATATAAAGACTATCCCACCCCCTTCAGTCTGATAATGCTGGGACTCAAGCCATGGTGAATGGGGGCAGTGCAGTGCCAGCTGGACAGGTGGTAACCACAGCCAGTCAACCAATCACTAGTGGCGCAAATGTGGTAAGTTAACTTCATTCTCTTCTTTCATTCTTTTTGTACTTGCATGTTTATTGTTGTCATTATTATTATTATTATTATTATTGTTATTATTGTTGTTATTTTTAATATTATTGTTATTATTGTTACTATTATTATTATTATTATTATTATTATTATTATTGTTGT
>NC_091572.1:34125497-34157997 GCF_042767895.1 Penaeus vannamei | reverse complement strand
CTTTTGTAGACCCTGGTGTGCTTCACCTCCTGGACTTCGTGTCTCAGAACCCTCTCAACAACTGGCGGTACAAGAGCCAGCATTTCCCAAGGAATCCCACAGCCCTTCAGCCCTCGGTCATCATGACCAGCCCAGGACCCAGTGCCATCACTCCACAGATCAGCGTGGAACCTTTGCATGCAGTGAGTTTTGTCTTTTTTTTTCATTCTTTGGTTCCTTCAGGTCTAGGAATTTTTCTAGGAAGTTAAAGTATCAGTTCTTACCGTTTGGTCATTTTGTTATATGGAATTGCTACAGTAATGTTTTCCCTTAATAGTTTATTTATTTTGGATAAAAATAGAATTTTGCAACTAAGATGTAGTTTATTATATAATATATATGGCTTTGCATATTTGTGTGTCTGTTAAAAAAGCAAAATTTGTAGGCATTGTGATGTATAGGATTATATATGCCATATTGTAAGATGATTCGTTGATTCACTTCAGGTCCAGTCTCCAGTCGAACACAGTAATAAAGTTACTTTGGCTCCACGAAAGACACCAAGGTATGTATGTCACAATGGGTCTTTGCAAAAGTGTTTAGGCTTAAATTATGAGCTAACTTCAAGTGGATAACCTTTGAACTTGTACTTAATACTTTACATGTCCTAATTTCTATTTTTATGATATGTATTTTGTTGTTGTTGTTGTTGTTGTTGATTTTAGGGATAAATGGAGATTTCACTTTCATTGTGTACATACTGGAGAATGACAGATGCCCTATTACTGGGTAAAACATTTATCAGTATTAATATGAAATACTAGGGAGTATGAATGCCTTCCACCTTTCATATGTTTGAAATGTGAAAGATCAGTAGAAGTCATGCCTAGCATTTTTGTTTGATTTTGTAACAGATTTATTTTCATTGACTTAAACTTAGGCTTTTAGCTTCTTAAACTAAAATACAAATTTTTACATTGCTGTGCCTGCTGTCCTGATAATTTTCAGTGGCATGTAACATCTTGCCTGTAGAGTAAAATTTTAACCCTACATATTTACAGTGTTCCCAACAATTAACACTTTACTGATGGGCACTGCTATAGCCATCATGAAAAGCCTACCCTTCATGACAGGATTGTGTATGTGTCATGACTCACTTTAGCGAGGGAGTGCACAGTGAATGCCTTGCCGATAAGGCTTGACAGTTGTTGATAATCACCAGAATGAGTGTCACACAAAAAATTCTGCCACTATCAGTGTGTGGTTAAACCTCGGTGGCTAACTTCAAAATGATTGTAGTATAGTGAGATCAGTGCTAGAAAGGAAGCTTGTGTGTGTCTAAAATAATTTCAGACAAGATTTCAGGTTGCATGCTAAAAAGATATTTAAACATTAAGAAAAAAACACAGGTTTTAAAAAGGGAAAATCAACATCTATGTTCATTTTTTAAATAAAAAAAGATGTATTGACCCTTTTTCCTCCCCATTTCACAGCATTCCAGCAGAATTACCAAAGAAAGTCCCAAAGCCTGTCACCACATCAGTTCCCAGCTCGCCAGATGCAGTTGAGTTGGAGCCATTCTATTATGGCCAAATTCAGGGAGACAAATCACTTGGCCAGGAGGTTAATACTTACACATTCACCTGCCACATCTGTCAGGTAAGGTGGTAACAATGCAGAGACAAAGATTATAAGTGAATAGGTGTAGGATAGTTTAAAGGACAGCCTGATACTCTATGACTATGGTATAAAACAGTTTTAGTATGGTTATTTTTACTGAAATCTCTTAGGGAGTAACATATTTTATATAGATAGGTAGAAATATAACCTGCTATACAGACTAATATATCACTGGCCATTTCCTTTTCCAGAAAGAATACAAGAGCAATCTAGCCTTCTATGCTCATCTCAAACTTCACCTCAATCGTGTTGATCCAGATAACAAGTTTTGTTGCAACTACTGTACTCAATATTTTGATACAGAGAAGAAGCGAGATTACCATCACAAATATGTAAGTTTTATCTCTCTCTCCTCTCCTCTCCTCCCCTCCCCTCCCCTCCCCTCCCCTCCCCTCCCCTCCCCTCCCCCCTCTCTCTCTCTCTCTCTCAGCTCCTCTCCTTTTTATCTGAATTATACTAACAAGCACTGAACATTTATAATCTTTTGAAATCACAAGTCAGTATTCAAGTAATTTTGTATTTTGTTTTACAGTTTCACCTGCAGATGGACAATCGGTACACATGGTGTCGCATCTGCACAGAGAGCTTCCAGGGAGAGTACCAGCTGGTGAACCACATGGCAAAGAAGCATTACGAGAGTGAACTGCCTTACCGCTGTGAAGTCTGTAACTTTGCCACGTCTATTTACTATAGTGTTGTTGACCATTTCAAAAAGGTGAGTGTGCTTTTTTCTTTAGTAGGCTCTTTTCTGTGTTTGTTTATTTCTATTGGTTTAAAGGTTTTATGTTATTTGTTTACTTGTTTTATGATTCTTTCAGTTAATTGTAATTTTCAGATGAATTCTGTTTATTTAGTTATTATAATACTTCCTGATTTTTTTCTTTCTTTTTTTCTCTTCTTTTAACCCATTGGGACTGGGTAATTGCACTGGTTACTATAGTTTTGGGTTGAGAATTTTGTTATACAGATGGCTCCTAAAGTGCTTAGTCATCAAGGTGTCAGTAAGTAGGCCTGCCTAACCTCACCAGAAACGGTTGTAATTTTTCTTATGCTTTTATTATCATTACTGTTATTGTTATTATATAATTATATAATTATATCATTTCAAAATTATTTCTTCCTTTTTAAACACTGTGGATATTATCCTGACATATAATCATGCTACCAAATGGAAAAAAAAACAAGCACACATACCTTTGCATAATTCATGTTATATATTGTTATATATTATATTGCAGTGTTATTATCTAAACTAACAGCAATGAGAAATTTTTAAAATCCATAAATCAAGTGAAAGGGTGAACAGGTTATATCAACAAGGTCTAGTAATTAACTCCCTGGTGGCTAAGCTATTGTAGAGCCATATGTAAGCAAAATTAATAAACCAAAATCAGAGTGGATATGATATATACATGTATGTAAGCCATCCTAGCTGCAATTGGTAAAGGACCAATATTTGTCATCAGAGGAGTGTAGTATTTTTACCCAAAATATGGATTTTTGTCAGAGATCTTCATTCATGCAGAACCTGCTTCTTCTCACAGGAACATGAGAATACACCCTATGTCCAATGCCACTACTGTCTCTCAGTTAAGACTATCAACTCAGCATCAGCAAGCTCCTTCTCACACAGGATGTACCAGCATTTGCAGGTAATTTATATGGCAGGGTGACACATTTCAGTTCAGATTTCGTTTATTGGCCTAAAGAGTGTGAAGCTTGATATTCACAGGTTGAGCAAATTGTTTGTGTTTTTTTAATGGTTGTGATATAGCATCATCTATAAGTACCTTCCTTAGCTATGACCCTAGGTATGACCAGAGTAAGTACTAATAAACCAACTTCATACGCAACCAAATAAAAAGTGTCCAACAAGAAACGTATTATGTAGAAAAGGTATGAATGAGAATAAATATCTTCACAATACAAGTGATGTATTTGACCAGTTTCAAATTTATCTTCATAAGAAATTTGAAAATTTTGAAACCGGTCAAATACATCCCATGTATTGTGAAGATATTCATTCTCATTCATACCTTTTTTACATGTCAACATGAATATAGTTCAAGAAATACACTAACTCTCTAGAACTTCTCAAGCTACCCATGCAGAAGTAGTGATAGTGAAGTTTTCTAGATGGTCTTTTTCAGGCACTTGGGAGGGGGGAAGTGTTCACAAATTGGAATGAGGTCTCATATTACAAAAATGCCTTTTCCCATTGCAGAAACATGCATCACAACAAGGAAACTGTAGATTCTGTTGTCTAACTTTCTATAGTAAATACTTGTTAGACGAACACAAGAAAAAGGATCATGTTAGTCGTGCAAATGTAACCGGTAAGTTTGTTGTATATGAAAGTAAGGAAATCAAGATCATAGAAAGTGAAACAAATTTTTGATTTTAATGAAATGTATTGCTAGACACAATTTGATGGTCCTTGTTTTATATTGTTGTTTAACCATATTTGAGATTTAATATATATTTCCTTTCTTTAATAGGCTTACAAAGGTATAAAGTCCCTCAAGGTGCCAACAAAATTCTTTTCCGTCCATGTGTGAAACGCGGACAGCCACGCCCAAGTAGTGAAAGCTCTTCTGGCAGCCAAACTCCATCAAACATCGTTGCAATCTCCTCAACTCAGCAATACCTGGATAATGTTACTGTCAACACTGGAGATGACGACAAGACATACTACTGCATTGAATGTGATGCAAGCCTTACATTAGAACAGCATTTCAAGTAATGATTTTTCCCTTTATATATATATATATATATATATATATATATATATATATATATATATATATATATATATATATATATATATATATATATTTATTTATTTCTCTATGAAATAATGTGTGACATTATATCACTTTTTTCCATATTAACCTTAAGATTTTTGTGATATATTAAAAAATGTGAATGTTTTGTTTCACAAATTTTCAGAGCTTATCAGAAGTGCACCAAGTGTACATATGCTACTTGCTGCCGAAGCATGATAAGTAAACATGCTCACGTGTTTCATCCGATGGGAAGGACGAGGAGAACTTATTATAATTTAGGCCCACCAATTGTTCTTCCTAAGCCACTATTTTGTATTTGTGGCTTTAGCTCACGAAGTGGAAATCATCTTGGTGAGTGTTTATATATTATTAGTTCTAGTTATATTAGTTTTAAAGGGTGACTTGAAGGACTCCATTTAATGATTTTTTTTACTGATGCATACACAACCACTCAACTACTATTACGTATACACAACCACTCAACTACTGTTACGTATATATTCACAGCTCGACATTTGGCACTCTGCGATGGAGGCAGAAAGTCTGCCTACCCCTCTGTGATGGATGCCATGGTGTACAGGGGAGACCACTTAACAGGAGGAGCAGTATCGCTGGCCAACTTGGGTCTCGGTAGCCTGGCCCTGAGTGGCATGCTGGCCCCAGAACTACTTCCCCCAGCCCCTGATGAGCCAGGGACTGAGACCTCAATAGACATGACACATTTCATGAGCATGAGCATGGAGGTGGATGATGAATGATGATTGCCCTGAACTATCTGTGAACTCAACAGGTTAGGAAAGTTTTGTGACGTGTATTTGCTCATGTTTTTTTTAAATTTTGGTCTAGGTTTTTTTTTTTTTTATTATTATTGATAGTGTTACATTGAGCAAAAGGTCATAGCCTTGAATATAAGAGGTATTGCCACACCTGGAAATTCTATAGAAGCATTGGCTACCATTTGGAAAAAAATTGTGATTTATTAGGACCTTAGTTAGATACATATGTTCATGTTTACTAGATTTTTAAAAATTAATTACAATAATGTATCTTTTTTGGAAGTCATAAGTGAGAAATATTTGAGTGAGTGATGCTTTGCGTGATTTTATTTTTTTGTTAAAGTTTATATCATTTTATATATATATTTCTTCTTTGTCTTTTTATATTGCTCTACAAATTTGCACAAAAATACATTTATGATAGATGATGTTCAGCATTATGAGATCTCTAGTTTTCTTATGCTTTGCAAGAGTCTAGTAGTTATAATTTGTCTCTTGTTTTCTATGTGATATTTTAATGTGATAGGGATTTTTTTCTTTTGCCCATAACTAGAAGAAAAAAAGTGGGCATGAGGATGAGTAGGTATGCAAAAATTTCATATTGTTTTACTAGAGAATGATCACGGAGGTCTTGCAGGAGTTGCTGTAATTTAGTCTGTGGATGTGTTTAAAAGGTTTGGGGGGGGAGGGGGGATTGGTGAAGTTCACCTATTGGGTCAAAACTGAGGTCCGGTTTGGCTGATAAGTTAAAACCAGGGGAAGAAAAATAGTTGTAGGGAGTGATTCAAAAAGGAATGAAGAAAAGGACCTTTTTGTGTTTTAAAAGGTGAAGTGCAATAATTTTTCATTTTCAAGTGGAAAATTATGCATAGCTATCAGTTAGTAAAAATGAAATCATCTAAACTGAAAATTACCGTAGACTTCAGGTTAAAGTTGCAAACTCTCTATTCTGTATCAGGTCTTGTGTACTGAAGATGAAACTAAATCAAAAAGGCAAATAACTTTGGTTTGTCATGATTTTCATAGGAATATATGTGTGGTATTATCTTGCACATGAATGAATGTTTTAGTTTTCTTTTTACTGTTTAACTTAAAGCTAATAATGTAGTACCTATCTCGTTATTGCCTTTTTTCCTGGAAAGAGTTATGTATTGGAATATTTAACTAAAGATTGATTTTTTGATGGCAGTAAAGGTTAACAACTTTACAATATAAACTGTTATTAAAAAGAGAGAGAGAGAGAGAGAGTTACAAAAGTTTATAATGAGAGCTACAGTAACCATTAAATGGATTGCAGCAATTTTTTTGTATTATTGCCTCATTGTGAGAGTCCAATTTCTTCAACACGAAGCTCAAACGTACACTGCACAAACATATATTATGTAATTAATGGCGTGAAAGGTATACAGAGCAAATGCTAATCATATATTTACCTGTTGATAAGATGTTTGTGGTCAGGTCTTTTTTCTGCAACCATTTTTTCTGATGTCATGTTATAGTTCTGTGAAAGATGTCCCTATGTTTTACTTGCCATTTGATTTCTAAATTTTATTCTGCTTTATGGTAGAGAAAGTGCACTCGCATAACATATTTGCTACCAAACATTGGGTCACATGCTGCTGAATGTTGCCATCCTAAATACATTACATGATTAATAACTGTAATGAATGCTGTAAGCCTGCAGTTAAACTAGGCTCATGTACAAGACCAGGAGAGAAAAAGACATTCTGCTTTTAGTTGTCAGGTTTTTATTCTACTCTCATTTTATATGATTTAGGCAATGTATAGAAAACAGATACATAAAAGAAGTAAGGGTGGTAGGTAGTTTTCTTTAATTTTTTTTTGCAGGACGAGTAGACATCAGACTTGCATTTTTACCTTTTCCAAATTACTAGTTTTATTGAAATTCAGTAACTTTGGAAATTCTTTGGTTTTAAAAAGCATTTAATATCCCAAGTACCATATTACATGGTCAAAAACATGTTTTGTTCAAGATTCTTCACATTTATAGAAGAAACTCACTCAGTATTCCAGTGTAATTGTGGTCAGGTGTTTAATAATTGGATATTCAACAAAATAATCCTTGTTTGACTTCTGTATGTGATTAGAAACTACACAATTTTTTTTTATATATTTTTTGCAGATATAGGCAGTTTAGGCAGTACAGAAATAAGGGAAAATGTTTTCCCCAATCATTCGGATTTACTTTGGGGTATTCAAAGAAAAGATATCAGAAAATGTACAGAGTACCATTAGCTGACTAAGGCTAAACCTTTTGTACTCATATTGTGAATTGTGTATGGCAAATGCGGTTCCTTAAGTTTTTGGCAATGTACTGTATTAAATGGCTTTTAAGATATGAAAAGTTTCAGTCAGTTTATGGATTTTCAAGTTTTTCAGTGGAAATGAGAGAGGGGGAAAGTGGGAGATACTGCATAGTGTTTTAATAGAGCCAAAGTCATAGTGCTAGTGTATTGAGACAAAATACAGAGAAAGGTAAAATTGTCAACTGTTTGTGTCATGTACATAAAACCAGTCACATGTTATGAGTGAGCCCATTTGCATTGGGGTGTCCATTTTCGTAGAATTACATAGATTTCAAGGATAAAATTGATAGTCTTGGGGTATTTAGAATACTAAAATCTGTGTTGCCCCCAGTATTATCATCTAGCTCCCACTGGGGACCAGTGTCTCCTCCAGAATTCAGCTATATCTCTGACTTTTTCGTTGATTTGCAGTTCTTATGTTTGATATATAATACACAGATTTCAGCAGAGAACATTTAGCTAAAAGAAACCTATAACTGCATTTTATGCATGTAACCTTAAATCATAGCATAAGGTGTATAACATGTATGTAAAATAACATTTTAAGGGAGGGTTTTTGTATTTCTTGTTAGTAGTGTAATGCATCATTATTGTGAAAATATTTCAGTATCTTATTCTAAATTCTCCATAAAACAAGAAAACCAACTGGAAACATTTAGTACATTGTTTTATTGTATTATGCACCTTATTCAGCTTGTTATAATTTTCAATCGGTGTTCCTACCCATGAGATGCATTTGATAGGAAAAAGATAATGTATCTTATTAATAGATTCCATGTTAATTTTGAAACATACCAACTCACAATGGGACTTCATCGCACCATACTGAGTTGTGTGCCAGGCGTCACATACAGTCAGCTGATTTAGTGAAAATTTTGAAGCAAAGGAAATTTGTATTTACTATCCTTGCTATGCTTTAGGCTATAGCATACACAGTCTTTTTGGGAAAAGAGGCTAATGAGAGATCTGCATTTGAAGGGCCTTATCTTTAAAGTGATTGTAGCTGGATCAAACAAGTGAACAACTGCTAAGAGCACACAACTTGAGCAAGCCTGACTGCTCACAGAATGTGGGTAAATGTCATCTGGTGTGAGGGGGATGGAGCTCTGGCTGGATTTGGCTGGGCACACAGAATCGTCCAAACAGGATTATCTTACATTATCCAGCTTGTAGAGAGAATTTTAAATGATTGATGTATGCATTCTTATGACAAAATTACATAGCACAATGAAGTAGGATTGCCATACATCAACTGTAAAGAATAATTTATTGCAGCATTAGTTCACAGACAAGGTCTTTGGCTACTGTGAAAGAGAAGGTTGTGTTAGAGTACAGAAAGGACTTGTCCCTAGAATTTACTGGCCTTCAGGTGATGATTTTCACACTGCTATCAACTGTAGCAAATTCAGTGAAGAGCATTGCAGAGAATCCACTTTGCTCAAAACAGGCTTATTGAAAAATATGATATCAGTTTTGAAATCCTCTTGGAAAAGATTTTCAGCCATTTGTTTACTGATATTTACTGTATTTATTTCATTAGGTAGATAAAGGTAACAAATAATCTGGTTAACGTAATGACATTATGATCCTGTGTTAACATACACAAGGACATATTTCTATGTCAGATATCAAACTAGTCAGTTTAAAATACAGAAAATAATTTGTACTATAATGTGCAGTATTATATAAAAAAAAATCTTAAAAAATGAATAAATAAATAAAAACATATATAAAAAATTTAATTGAATACTTAAGGCATGATTCAACTGGTCTTGTGTATGTGCAGGTCTGGCTGTAAGCTCGGCTATCTGGGCCAAATTGCGTCACTTTGGTGCAAAGTCTGGGGGCTGAGGGGAGCCAGCGATAACACAACCGAGAGCCTGTTTTTCCTCAGGTAGCTAGGGGCTTTCCAGGATGCAATTTAAAATTATTGTCTAATTTGTTTAAAAATTATCAATATAAAGTCAATAAAAGTTATATTAGAGATTTTATATAAAACAGAGTTAATTATCCAAAAATTTGTTTTTTATTACCAAAAAACAAATAAACAAGAAATGGCTGATTTGACACTGAGGATCTATGCTTGCATCGACGGTCCGTCAGTCTAGTGTTAATCATTCTGAAACTGTATATCCGTTACCGTACTTCTTTCTTTAAAAAAAAATATACGTGATAAAACAGGTTGTGCTCCATGTTGCTCAAACAAGAAGTTCTATGTGCAGGCAAATACAGTCTATTATGGTGGTGTTTTTATAGGTGAAACATAAGCTTGGCTGGACATTCAGACACAAGTCAAGTCTTAGACGGAAAAAGGCCAGTTGAACCGCACCTTTACCTTAAGAGAATTTTTACCACTAATACTTATGGCAATAATGCTTAAAGTCTGTGTTCTTTGTCATAATATGTATTGCCAGAAACCGACAGTAACAAACAATAATCAGAAATGGATTTGAAATAAAAGAAGTTATAAAAAGATTACTCTCTAGAAAAAAGGGTAGGAAAGCTATGGTCAGTTCTTTAAGTGTGTGTGTGTATTGTTGCAACTCTCTGCTAGACAACAACAAAATTATTATGAAAAAAAAAAAAAAAAAAAAAAATGACAGAAATGGAAAAAGGTAAAAGAGATTCATTTGGCAAAATGGGTTGTAGGCCTACTAATAAAACTATTGCATAAACTGACAGTACTTTCGTTCTCACTTTCCATTTTTATATACATAGACTTCATACAAGTCAGCCAAGTCATTATCAAATCTCATCACTTTCACTGCCAAACAAGAGCTGAAACATATTGCATTTCATGCTGGGCTTCTTAGCAAGGGTCATGGGGTAAGGAGGGCTATAGTGTGTCTGTCCCTAATAATTGCACACCGAGAAAACTCGGGGAAATTTTATGCATTGGTGTGATGTGCGAGACTACAAAAGGGGAATTTGACTCAAACTCAAAATGGTGGGAAAAGCCAAATTGTCATAATAATGGTAAGTTCATATACATATAGTTCAACATCAACTGATGACGACTGAACTTTAAGGGTTAAATTGAATGTTATTGTTGTGAGTGTTTTCAATGAGATAATTTTGTCTTTTACATCTCCTATTTTCATACTTCATACAAGGATCTGTAATAGTCACAATTTTCATGTTAATAGAAAATAGTAATGAAAATAAGTTCATTCTCATAGACAATAACCAGGGATAAAACAAAAAAATCTTGTAAGCAACAAATAAGGCTTTCTATCCAGTAATATGGATAATGGGGCATAGTTATAGTCTAATATCTGTGTTAATAATGAATGATATATGGTATTATACCTTAATACTGGAATATGATACACCTTAGCAAACTATTTTCAATCTGAATGGTCCATTAGCCAGTGAGTTTGTTCATCATTTGAACAAATATTTACATTCCTTAAGTCTCTCCTGCAATAAGTTGTGCCATATAGTGATCTTGTTTGCTGTGCATTTCATAGGTTCACTAATATGTTCTCTTTTTTTGTATTACTTTTTCTTAAGTGTACCTCATTCAAAAATACTGAGTAGACATAAGGAAAGAAAGTATTTGTAAGCATTAATGCTTTTATAAATGTTTCTTAATAAGTAAAGCTTCATCAGTGTAGAAGAGAATTATTTCCCATATTGATCAACTTCCCCCAAACAACTTGAGTGTGTGTATATTTTGTATTCTTAATAAAGATTTGATAATTAATCTCATTTTTCCTTTTGTCCTTTTTTATTTGCTTATATTTCTTTATATACCCTTCTATGTAATATATATATTTATCAAAGAATTCAAGTGTTTACCATGTACTATATTTGTAAAACATACCAGCATATATTTTTGTACATTTTCATAGAACAGAAGGACTCCAAGGGTGGTCCTGATGAAAGGTCAAGGAGTGTTCTTTGCAATTTCTTCAGTGATTTTCACTGTTGCCACATTTTAAAACTAATGCTGCTAATTAGATCAAACACTTACATCAGCATAGACCAGTGATTCTTAACCTTTCTACTACCACTTCCCCCCAATCCCCTGCTTGTTGTTGTCGTGGAAGTGGGGCCGGGGGAGAGACTGATCACACCTACCTTGGAACTCAGCCCTTGCCTTAACTAATTTTGTAAGGTCTTTTCTTCTCTCCTTTCCCTTTCCTTCTCTTCATCCCCCTCTTGTATCCACTTCCTTTAGTAAAGTTTAATGTTTGAAACAAATATATGTGCTAGACATCAAAGGTCATATAGCACTATGGTAAAGTATTGTGATGGAAAGGGTAAAGAAGAATTAAAGATTACGATAAAATGTGTTAATGTCAAAGATTAGAGAGTTGTATAGGATAGTATGGTAGTGAAAAGGCAAAAAAGGGGAGTAAGTGAACAAGAGCAGAGATTAGTAGAAAGGGGGAGGGTTAAGGAGGTAGGGCGATTGATTGAATTATAGTTTATCTGTCACTGGGGAAGGTATAGGAATAATGTTCAAGGAAAATAGAGATGGCTGTTGGAGAGGGGAAGGTGTTACATGTCAAAGATTAGAGGGTGTTATAGAACGGAGCAACTGCGATAGGTAACCTTGCCTATTTGTTTTTGAAGGCAGTGTTGAAAGAGAAGGGTATTCTCAGAATAGTGGGCTGTGGGGGGATAGACAAAAAATCGATCCCACTTGGCTGGGCCAAAGAGAGTACTCAAAAGGTTTGCAGAGGTAGAGGCAGTAGAAGGACGAGGGTGAGAGGAAGATGGGGTGGTGCAGAGTGGAGTAGTTCTATGGGGGGGAAGGAGAATAAGGATGAAGAGTAGTAATAAGGGAAGAGGGGGTAGACACTGAAGAGGACTGAGCAAATAAAGAAATAAAGAATGTTGGGAGAGAGGAAGGGGTGTTTTCTGGAGGCTGAGTAACAACCTGGGTGGGTGTTTTGGAATGGATAGAGTTGTCAGTAAATGTTGAAGAGGGGGTATTAGTATCAGTGGTTGGAGCCGTGGTCAAAGGAGTGGCAGGGGTTGGAAAACCATCAAAATTAAATTTAGATAGGCTAGTTAATGAAAGGGCAAGCATTAAGGGGGCCATCGCGCTGAATTTTCGACAATTTTTTTCAAAAATACTCAAATTTTTTTTTAACAATCTCCTGTAATCTAGTAGTCTATGGCAACCCTGTAACGGAATATTCCTGCTAAATATGTAAAAATAAAAACCCTGCCCAACTCCGATTGCTGTTATATGTTCATGCAAATATACTTGACTAGGTTGTTTTTCTGCAATAATAGTACCCCAAATACAATTTCTTTTGGTATTCACTTATAAAGGCTAGCTGGCACCTCTACATACTGTATCTCTGGGAAGTTTATTTGAAGTGTCTTTCACATCATTCTTACAAGAATGGGACAAAAGTCAGCTCTGCGTCAGGGGCCACTGAGGGAGGAGAGGAGGCTGGCTACCCTCACACACCGCCGCCACATGCCTTATCTCCCTCATCCCCTCCCTCTTTATCTCCCTCGTTTCCTCAGCCAGGTACAGCAATAAATACTCCTCCTTACTATACTTCTCCCCAACCATCTACATCATGCCTGCCTGATGTCACATCACTTGCCTCCTCAAGAACATCACATGGACCTGTCCCAGATGCGCCTTCATCCCATTGTAAGAGGACACATCTCATGAATGATGTTATACTTGTATGTAGTAAATCATATGATGATAAATACATGTTATCACTGTCACACCTGCAGCAGTTGTTTAGCTGTGTGAAATGCCCCACGAGGCACGGTAAAGGTATTTTAAAACCTGTGATGACAAGGATGCACTTCGACAACCATGTGAGGTTAGTTTGTGACAGGTGTGATAAAACCCTCTGTGACACTCCTCCCATTGCCCATGAAAACATGACTGAGTCTAACACTGTCCAGGTATATCATAGCCTCACTACAGGTATGGGATTAGAAAACAGTGCTCCATATTTCTCGAGTGGAAATCTCTCTGCAGGTGTTTACACAAAGCACTGCTCTTACCTATACAGAGAGATGGGAAAATGGTTTGGCACAGTAATGAAAAAAGGGAGAGAGAAAGTGAGCTATTTTATATTGACAAAGGTTTATCGCAGCCAGATGCCAGTGGGAACATCAACATCGAAGTTTCCTTTGATGGGTCGTGGATCACCAGATATCAGCGTCGGGGTTGTGATAGACGTGTACACCAGAATTGTGATAGACGTTGAGGTCCTATGCAATCATTGCCCAAGGTGTAGGTGTAACCCAGCAAACACGTCTGCCACAAAAAACTTTGAAGGTAAGTTGGGTGCAATGGAGAGAGAAGCAGCAGTGTGAATCTGGTCCTGACCCTTAGACCTCAAATTCAAATATAAAACCTTTGTAGGTGACGGGAATTCGAGTGCATACAAAGCAGTATGCCAACTAAACAATGGCAAAGGACCATACAAAGACCCCGCCATGAAGGAGGAGTGCATAAATCACGTAAGCAAAAGGATGGGGACCAGACTGCGCAATGTCAAGAAGGATACGAGTGAAACGGTCACAACCAAAACTCGCAAGAGAATGAGGAGCTTGTTAGGAGGTGCCCACATGTTGACGGATGAGGTCATCGATCTTCTTGGGTCATTTTAGGGGAAGGCCATCCATGACAATGTGGGCACTGACTATGAGACCTGTGTGGGCGACATTCTTCCACGTGATGTCAAGTGATGACAAGTCAGCACATCACTGTTGGCCACATGGTGTAGACAGCTAATGCTTCTTCAATAGAGCACGAGCTGAAAACACCACACCAGTTAGCCACAAAAGGAAATTCCTTTACCTAGATAAAATCCCCTTCAAAAAGCTGTACCTCATTAAATCTGTCTACTGAGATCTCACAGCCCTGGACATTCTAGAGAAGAAGGGGGCAACACAGAATCCTAATGAAAGTCTTCATTCGAAGATTTGGCGAAAGTGCTCAAAGGCCAAATATGCTGGTCACTTCCGAGTGCTGTTCATCGCAAGGGCAACAATACTAGATCACAACTTCAGAAGGAAAAGTAATCTCCTTGTTCACTTGCTTGGTACCAATGCCATCATTTCAAAAGCACTTGATAAGGAAGACCAGGAGACAGATCGAAAAGGGACAGCAAATAACAAAAAGGGAAAGAGAAAGCTATCCTGGACCTCCGACTATCAGCTGGGAGCTTTCTAGGGAGCTAACCTGGCTACAATGAGGGAGGTGGTGTCTCCTGATACCCACGGCTTTGAGCGATTTATACCTTGCAAAAGGGGGGACCAGGTACCAGCCACACTTTGGAAAACCATTTGAATGCCATAGAATGCATCAAAATTGACACAGAGTTCAGAATTCTAAAAAATATAAAAATAATAAAAATGCAGGAAAAAATATCCTCAACTTCAGAGCTCGATATCTCAACACTACACCTTTGTTAACATTTTTTTATACTCCATAACTATTTGGGCGATTCTTATAGGGTTTGGATCATTTGAAAGCTGAATAAATTTGCAATTTTCTGGAGTACTGCAGTTTTCATTCAGTTAATAGATGTTCATATATTATAATCTTATGTTCATAAGACTGAACATTCAGAAAAAAAAAGAGGAAATTCCAAAATCAAAGTGATCAAACTTTTAGGTATTGCTATAGAGTATGAGGCTTTTTCTTCAACAAGTTTGATCAATGGATAAGTGTGAAATATTAAATTTTGTGATTTTTCAGAACTTTGTTTTTTAACAACTTTGTTGTCTATTCAAATGATATGAAGTTTGGTAATGTTTATCACTGTATATGTACATATAACATTAAAAAATTGCGAAAATCCGTTTATAATTGACAACTTCGCTCTCGAGCGAGATGGCACCCTTAATGCCCATGTTAAGAGTAAAGAATCTTCATTATTGGCCATGGCAAGCCTGAATAAAATGGGGAAAAGGAACGGTCTACCCTTCAGGGTCCCCATAAGGGGTAAGGGCTAGGCAATTAACCAATTGCCAGGGCCATTCAAGACTGACACAAAGCCTTACATCCTTTCAGCACACTCTCACACCTTAGGAATGGGATAGAAGACGTGGATGAAGAAGATACGGAAGAGGAAAGGAGAGAAAGAAAGACCAAGCAAAATTAGCTGAGGCCCAAAGTAAGGGTGATCCCCCACATTGGGCCTCAGTCTCCCGTCTCCTAAGCCTTACCATCACAACAACGAGCAAAGTATTGGGAGGGACCAAAAACATAACTCAAGCTAGCATAGCAATAAAAAATGGTAATATTAGACATTTTCTTAAATTTATTGACTAAAAAAGAAAGAAGAAAAAAACTGGTAAGAATTTCAGGTTTCCATATAATTTCTTTCTATAAATATATATATAAATAAGAAACCATTTTTTAATACAGTTTCTCTCCTTTAATCCTTTGATTCAAAATTTTCTTAACATGGGAATTTACGTTCAGTCTGGGTTAATGATCAACTATGTTGATTCACATACAGTATGAGAAGACCTGAATAGATTTTTTGCAGACACATATATAATATACAAGTAAATAAATATATCTAATAATGTATTGCAGTGAACTTTAATTAGGCACTATGCATGGGAATGATTCATTCAAACATACCTGTCCATAAGGCTCCATAAGTCACACATTTGCAGGCTTTTCCCTACAAAGTAATTATCAGCCCAAGGTCTGCATACCTGAGCATGAAATTAAAATTTCTGACATTTATTAAGTCCCTTGTTTTGCTGCTCTAAGTTTTTGTCGAGATTTATTGAAGGCATCTAACACTGCACGGGTTGATAACTGCCAACTGGGAGCATTCCAAGGCACAGTTGAATGCCATGATTCTGCAAAAAAGAGGTAAAATTTCTTTAATGTTATTATTATAGATTTAATTTAATTACTTTATTTCTTATTTTTATCTTCTTTTTTTTGGTAAGTTTGAATAGAAAAAAGAGAAATAAAAGTTGTTGTTTTTTTGTAATTGATACCAACTGAAGGTAATTTGTCTCTTATAATTATTACCAACTGAAGGTAATATCTCAATACTTGTCAAAATTAATGAAAATCAATTATCTATGTTTATGATAATTCACATCTATTCATTTCAAAATCAAATTACATAATATATTGTATACTTGCACTAACTGTTAAGCAATTATCATTAGCACTAATATTCTCTTCTTTTTAATAACTAGAGATAAGCAATTACCTTCAAGACCACTAATTACCTGTTATTTTAGAGTTTGACTCAATGAGCGAGTTGGTTCTAAGCTCCACTGTACCACTTGTCACAGTCCTGAATCCCAACCTACTCTTACGCCCATTCTACGGATAAAGTTGAATCTTATTAGGAAATGCATGACAAGGTGATTTAGTTTTGTTCTTGATAAGGTTAATGCATCATGAAAGGGCTGAAATATGATACAGAATTAAAATCAACAATTATATACTTTCATCTTATTTTCATTTACTAAATCATGAACATATTTTAAAGCTGGAATTTTATTACACTTCACAGCCAACAAAATAAATGTTAGTCTGGCATAAATAGCTTAGGAAATACTTAATAGATTGCTCCACACACCCCAGAGCAATAATCAACAGCCAGATATGAAGAATCCGCCATGAGTTGACATCCTCCAAGAAAGAATCTTCGCATTGTGGCAATGGGTGAAGACTGGGCTGGCCGCCATGTTCCCACTTGATGAAGTCCACCGTCCCTCTTGTTATTGTTGCATGAGACATCGCCTAATGGAACCATGAAACAGTTACATTATAAGAAAATGCTGAAATGGTTTACACAAAACTTATCCATAGCAAAATGAAACATTATTTAGCATTCACTAATTATATCTAAATAAAATTCACAAACAATCTACATCAGAACACTGCTCCTCAACATTTCACACATACCTATATCAAGCATTGTGGAAATATATGTCTGAAGCAAGAACTTACCAGGTGTTGGAAGAACAAAAGATGCATATCCTTCATCCCTCTCCCGGCCCCACCAGTCAACTGAAAATACTGCCAGTAACATCTGTGGCCAACCTTTACCTGTGAAGAAAAATTATAAAAGTTAGTTACACCACTAAGATTGATCACAAAAAACTGGCAGGCATGCGTACATGCAGGCACACATAAACAAATTTTCTGCCCACTGACCTCCTTTTGTGCGTGTTACATCTACAGTGAAGGGTGTGGAATAATGGACAGTTGGAATATCCTCTAGGTGTCCAACCACACACGTAGGAGTGAAGCCCTCACAGTCTGTCCCAGAGTTGTGTCTCCATCCTGAAATCCAGCAATAAATAAGAAATCATATTTACTTCCACATTTTCCAAATGTTACCTATTTATATTTGTGCAAATAACAGGTCCTTAAAGAAGAAAAAGAAGAAAAAAAGAGGAAAAAGAATAAGAACAACAGCCAACACCAGGTAAATGCATGTTAGTGTGTTATGTTACAGCTATTAGGACACAGGATAAAGTTAAGAATTTTATTTTGCCAGTTTCTTTTTGTTTGTTGTTGTCTTTATGATGCATGACTAATATCACAGATCATCATGAAACCAAACTTTCAGAAATACTTAAAGGGAGGAGGTTCTTAGAAAGACAAAAATGCATTACAACTATAATTTTGTAATACTTTTGACATGGAAAACTATCAAATAAAGTATTTATATCTTGTAATGTGTTTGACCATAAACCACTACATTGAATTGCCATGCTATATCAAGGTAACCCCTATGCAAATATTTGTAAAAATATAACAGGTCCATAGGAATTATTATGCAACATGGAACTCAGTGCTTCTGCAATTCACCTGGAGGAAGATGCAGGACATAGTGAAGGTACAAAGACGAAACATCTGTGAAGTGTCGCGCACGACAAATCTCCCCCGTCACAACCAATCGTATTTCACCTTCACCTAACTGTTGCAGGTTCCAGTCCAGCCCAACTATTTGCTGCATTTCTTCCATACGCTGCCGTGATATCTAAAAAGAGAGAGGGCTGGAAGTTAAACAATTTTCTGGTTTAACAATATTGCATGTCTAAAACCATCTATCTCTATTCTTTACATTTCCAAGAAATAATCACTCCACTTGCTACCTAAATCTATTTGCATGTACTCAAACATAAATTAAAATTGCCCTTTTACTTGCTTCAGAGATTAAAGTTGGTAGATTATCTTAAAATTACTTATTTTACTATTCATATACCCTAAATTTTGTACTTGCATACACAGTCTTTTGATATAAATTTGAACCTACTTAGAAAATTTCATCTGCTAAGAGAAAGATGAATGATGTAGTTCAAGATATGTATACAACAGCTACATTTAATTCAATATTAACCTGTTGAAGCAGCTCATTTTCTTTCTGTTTCTCCTCAAGAGGTTGTGGAAGAGACACATTTTCAACAGTGTATTCATAAAGAGCATTGTCTGAGCCAAAACTCTCTAATCTGTGGGAAACAAAAAAGAGTAAAAAGTTTACACTAATTGCGGAAAGCATCAAAGGTATAAAAAGATTCAAAATCTATTACCAGTCTCTATAAAGAAGTGTTGTAGAAGCAAATGGCTTTTTAAAAGACTGTCTTACCTAAATGGTTTTGTATTCAGTTTGGTGAAGTCCGGCGAAACTGTCAGCTGGCCATGGGGATTGTACCGCAGTGTGCACAGGATCACTTCATGGGCTCTGGTTTCTCCAAGGCTGCATCAAATAAGAAATCATCAGGTGCTAATGCTAAAAAGTAATATCAGTGAAGTATATAAAGAGAAAATCTTGAGAAAGTCATACATATTACAAACAAACGAAATACCCAATGTTAAACTCCAGAATATAATTCATTTATTGCATCAGCTTTCAAAATTCTATACAAAACAACAAAAGGTACAATATCATTAGAACAATTTTTTGACAAACTATAACACCAAAGTTCCCTTATAACTCACAACTCAGGTGGTGCCAAGTCAGCCATGATGTAAAAATGCTGCTGTTGCGACTTGGTTACTTCTGGGTCATTCTTTTCTCCACCTTTCCTACCATCCACCAGGGCTGCACTTTGACTGGCATTTCTATAAAAATATTTTATCTAGAAAATTCTCAATACATATAAGGAATTTCACACAAATTTAGGCATAATTAAGAAGAAGAAAAATATATGCAAGGTAATCTGTGAGAGAAATCAAAGTACATTTTCAACAGATACAACTTTAATCTTGAAATAATTTTCAACAATACCCCAAAAATGTTGAATTCCTTGAAAACCAGACCTAAAACCAGAATAATACTCTCACCTTACAGTACTTTGCATTATTACAATCAACTATAACTTTTACCATAGCACTTCATATAATAAATGATGCACTTATACCAGTACTTACCTTTCACCTTCCGTTCTTTTCCTTTGTCTTACACATGTATCTGGTTCCATCTGTTTTGTTGTGCTTGCCCTTATGTGGATCTGAAAGGATTGTTTACAGCAGTCCAAAACTTGTAAAAGCAAACACTCCTATAGTTGCAAAAATTTAAATAAAAAGTGTAGTAATTCTAAATTTCCATTTGGTTAGATTTCCCTTCCTGCATATCCTATTATAACACATTCAATACAATACTTACTTTGGTTCTGAATTTCAACTACAATATTTCTCTCTTTACATTTCCTACAATTACACAATCATTATTAAAAAGCTGTTTTAGCCTTAATTCTAAAAAGTGTCTTTTCGTCTCTATATATGTCTTGTTACATGTAATACTTTGTATCTAAAATTTCTAATTAAGTACAAGTATTTTTTTCCTTTTTTACATCAGTAAATGATTGAAATAATCTTAACAACAATCTTACCTGGCTTTGATAATTATCTTGGTGTGTGTAAGTGAAAATTCTTCTCCTCCATTGTTTGCGTTTCTTTAATTTAACAGCCTGTTCATGGTATGTTTTGTGTTGTGAATCCTCCGCATATATAGGACGGCCATATTCCACTATTTCGAAAGGACTGGAAAGATTCTGCAGTTAACACCATTGCTATGAATATATCTTTAATCTCTTCATTCAGTAGACATTTATCAATAAGAAATTATTGCGTCAAGAAAAATATCAAATTACTGATGCATAATTGTTACTTGTAAAAGCCTACTTCTACATCGACAGCAACTCACTCTGACTGACACTAACATGACACTCACCCATACACACATTACTAAAAATAAGTCACAATCTATGCTGGATATTACCAACACTAAAGCCATATGACTTACTGCTTACCTTAATAGTTTCTGCTGCCACTTAATAACTTGCTGTTGTGTGTGTGAAGCACTGGCATCACTAGTTGATGCAAGGGGCACAGAAAGAGTTGCAAGGTTTAGGTCTACCTCTCCAACAGCAGGTGTACTTTCTACAGCTCTTGGTGATGCATCAACCAGCTGGGAACCTGTAAGTTGCTGCAGCACTGTCCTAAAGAAGTCACAAGTTAAAGCTCATGTTATTTTGAATCTTTTTAACCTTTTGTTTAAATTCAAAATGGTGTGCACATACATTTACTTAGTGCCACTGGGGATGGCATATATTGACATGCTATGGCCACAGTGAGTTTTGTTTTTTTGCTAAGTGTGCTTATTTATCAATAAGCGCTCATTCACCAATAAGTCAATCACTACTTCTACCTACTTCAAACCAACTTATTTAATTTCATATTGCTATCAGTACTGTTTTATTTTATTTCATATTACTATCAGTATCATTAATATAACAGTAATAACCATAATATCAATAATAATAATAATAATAATAATAATAATAATAATAATAATAACAGCATCAATATAAATAGCATTAGAATAAAAAATCCTGAAAATCAAGGAGAGGGAAAATCAAGTGAGGGCACACAGACTACTACTTGCCTCCTGAGCATTTGTAAAGCCATTTTTGTGTATAAATATTAAAAAAAATATATATATTCCAGAAGCACAGGGTTAAAGAAAAAAAATATATAAATAAATAACAGTACCAAGACAATAACAGCAAAATATAAATCACTGATAACATTACCTTATTCTCAGATTTTCTATTTGTTCCTTTGTATAGTAGTAAGCACAATGATCTTTTGCTGGCTCCATATTCTTTCACTTCTGAAAAGGAAGCAAATACATTTCAAGTTGGTCACATGTGACAAAAGGACGTGTGTGTGGGGGGGAGGACCTGTGTGCATGTGTGCGTGTGTGAGCGTGTGTGTGCATGTGTGTGTGTAAAGGCATATATGCACATTTGTATATAGGCCGAGTAATCACCATTGTGTCCGCAACAAAGGCACATCAGCACAAAGTGTTTAAGACCAGCCAACAACCTCGAGGGCTCTCCTGGGAATCTACGAAGATGGTCATATGAACCAAAGTCTTCCCTAAACCAGGCACTTCACCCCCAATACCCCCACCTAATCATCATGGACTAAATCTCTACATGGCATTGGACGCAACCTATTTTCTCCATTTCTGACATTATTCCTTACCTGCACAGATTATTTAATGTAGCAATGAATGTCGTACTTTCCCTATCTTTATGACAGTCATTAGATTTTCTCTATCTTAGTGCAATCATTATATTAATGTATACCAAAGTATTACATATTGCACAACTTTCTCATTATCATAGATAAAAAGGGTCTTATATTTTGTAGTATTACTGAAAATGATATTTACCACTGAAACTGAAGAATCTGACCTTACAATCCAATGAAACTTATTTAACATTTTCTTTGTAAACTGATAATAAGGGAAGTAGAAAGGATACTAACCTCAAAATTTCCAGTCACTCGATGATACATACTCATGCAGCGACAAGAAAAATGAAATGAAATTGAGGAAGCAACAAAATAATTTGATGGAATCACAGTCAAGGGAAAGGGAAATCAAACGAGACAATGGGCATTGCTCTTGGCGAAGACTGTTTTAGATCTAATAAGATCTGTAAAAGATATCATATAACAATAGAAGCTGGACCCAGGTGTAATTCAGTTAAAATTAAAATCGCTTCTATCATGACTAGACTGTGTATAAGGGGCTGTTTCACCTTTAAAATGTAAATTATGAAGGCAATAACAAATAAGAGCTGACAAATAACACTGACGACAAGGATTTTGATGACAAAGACTGGCAATTCCAGATTTAGTTGTTCAAGGCATGAAATTATCAGTACAAGATCCAGATATCTGCTCCAGCTCTGTTCTGCCAGGACATATGAGATGGTTTTATAGCCCAGGCAAGGGGTGTGCACATAAATTTAGTGGGGATAAGCTCCCTATTTACTGGAAATATGCTTTGCAATAACTAAATTACTGAAAGTTTGGTTAATATTTACAATATGGATGCACTGTTAGGGCCAACTGAATATAATATTCTTGTTGAAGACAAAAAGTTGCAGTCCTTGGTGCAAGAAATAATTTGCAGGCATGAACAGTAGTGCCACAAATAAAGGAAAGAGATTGCAAAAAGTGATGCTTTCAGCCAAAGTACACTCGGTGCTTCCAATTTTCAGTTCTATCTTGTGCATACCGAGGTGAGACAATGTTTCCGAGGAGGTGTTGGGGGCAAAGAGTCAATACTGTAAAGAATTACTTAAAGTTTTATTTGAAGCATTCACTGTTACCTCACAGAATCAATGATACTTATCATCCCTCCCCAACTAGCAGGGCCAATATCATGGATATACTTCATTAGTGATGGGAATGAGTGCTAGATTCTTTCAAAATGATATGAAAACTTCCAGATAAACAAAGTTTTTACCCAGAAATTGATGTTAAGCATCCTTTTCAAATCTATCCATTTTTTTCTGTCCATAACAAGCAAAGTTTATGGTGTACCATATGGCTGTGTGAAACTAAACCTAAAGCACTATGGCCTTCAAAATAATCATCATAAAAGCAAGCCCGCAATCCCCTTTCAGATGCTACAGATTTGCCCCCAAGACTTTGCACAGGTTATAGTTACCACTCTTATCTTATGTATGTAAACCCTCCCCCCCCCCCCACCCTCGGAAAGGTACTGTGAAATAAAAAGCAAAAAACAGTCCATGCTCTATTTATATGCGATGGTAGTCTGTTGCCATTTACTGGAGTGTGGAGGCTACGCCATCAATTGACATGCTAGCACTCTATCATAAATAATTTACTTAGTAACTTACCTTGATTTTATCAAACAAAATGACACAGAGGGAACATGAACCGATTCATTTATCGATTCCAGGACGTATCGTTTACGTTATACTCTACTGTATTCGAAACTCTAGCTTCACGCCATTATATAAAAATCACAGAAAAAAAGTCAAACCACAAATGAAACATGCATATGTAGTGTCTCGCCTTGCGGTTTTTGTCAACAAACGTTTTCGTAAACCACTCAAACAAACGTCTATTTGTTTTGGATATTACTTGTGAGAATGGCCACTAGATAGCAGTAGTGAAGTAGATTGCGTGAAATTTCAAATACGTTTAAGAGAGGGGTACTTTTGCATATAATTTTTCATTATATAAATGCAAAGAAATTACATACACATCTGTATTCCAGAATGCAGAGATCGGGATGTGTTACAGTACCCCCAGATACTTCTGTATGCCTGTCTCATTTTAAAATTTACATAAAAATATTTGTGTCCCCTAATGTTAATCGCTTTCATGTTTTTTTTTCTTCCCATTACTCATACATTATGCAATTCTTCTGAACCGCATTTTTCTGCAATATATACATGCGACAGCCCATGCTTTAGAAAAAAAGTACATTTTTTGCACTAGCACTAAAATAAATTTGGCACATACCAAAACTCACTGCAGCGAAATAGATTTATAGACAGATGGGAATTGAAAATGTATGAAATAAATCCGCTAAATATAAAGGAAATATGTCAGAAGTGTGTTCACGACCTGCTTACGCCGAGGCCTTCCAACAGACACTTTAACCACTACTTCGGGGTACAGAAAAGACCCAACCACGAGCCTTCTTTGTGGCCCCCACCTCTCCACCCGGATATTTCGAAAAATATTTTCTACGCATATGTTGAATGGAGCAAACAAATAAATGTGATAAACATGTAAGGTCATATAGCACTATGGTGAAGTATTGTGGTGAAAAAGGAAAATGAATTGACGATTAGTATAGAGTGTTAAATGTCAAAGGTTATACTATTATAGGATTGTATGATAGGGAAAAAGGTAAAGATGGGGTGCAAATGTAAATCGGACACTAATAAAGGAAAGGGTAAAGAGTATATGGCGATTGGATGGGATGGGGTGTATCTGTCGTTGGGGAAGCTCTAGTAACACTGATTTAAGGAAACTACGGTAAAAGAGCTGTTATGAAATAAGCAACGGGTAATACGGGTAGAGATATCTGTGAAGTAGCAGGAGAAGAGTCTGGGGGATGAGATAAGGGGATTGGGGAAGGGTGTGAAATATTAGAAAGAGCGTCAGGAGGGGAGGAATCCGGAGGAAGACACTGTTGCGACAGAAGGGATTCACGTAAGTATCCAGGTGAGAGAGGTAAGATAATAGAGAACGGAACGGGAATTGTGTACATGGAGGAGAGGATGGGGTAAAGAGGGGTACGAGGAATTGCGGGCGAGGAGGATGGATATCGGCAAATACTTTGTTTGTAGAGGGACTACGAATAGAGGGATGGCAGGGTGGATGAGGGTGCGGAATATTTTCTTGGGTCATGTCTAGGAATTTACGGATTTCTTCAAGATTTCCTGGAGGGGATTTGGGTAGGGAGGTCTCAGATATACAGGATCTCATGTAAGAAGGAGAAGAGGGGATAGGTGTTCGAGGAGCAGAGGAAAAGGAGGGTGTAGGAGAGGGTGTGGAAGGCGAAGATGGAGTAGAACGTTTAGGCTGTCTGGTGCGACGCGTTAAGTGTAGGAGAGGAAGAGTAGGCATCGGAAAAGTGGCAGAGATTGAAGTATCTAGATTTAGAATGGAAAAGAGAATTAACTGGGAGATAGGGAGAGTAGATAAATGCTTGGAAGACGGATGTTATTGATATGTTGCCCCAGACGATGAGCCTCATCACCTTCAAGGTTGGAACTGTAGCTTCGTCTGTCTAGGCAGCATCCTCTGTTCATCTTGGAACATTGACTGCATCTATTGCATTTGCGAGCTTGATATCTCTTGCCTTCCTTTATAGCATCATTACAATGATCGCTGTCTGCAAAGCTGTACTTGCTATCCGGATGTGAGGCTTGGACCGAGTCTTTCGCATCTCATTCCTTCAATGTGCAGACAGCCTTCGTGCCGCCGCTAAAATTATCCAGAGTCATTTTGGATGGGTGGGTCATGTCTACTGTCTTGGACGAGAGCCGACTTCGTCGCACTCACGGTCTATATAAGCATACTGATATATACACCTTGGTCGCACAATTCTTTAAGGCGAACTTGCTTCTGGTCAACGGCCTGCCGGCGGACAGAAGAGGAGCTTTAAATCTGAAAGCGACAGTCAAGTGATGCAATGTCCCTCCCCAAACAACTTGGAACAGCTCGCAGAGGACCGGAGCACCTAGCGGTCTACAACCCCCTCTGTTGTTCTGTAGTGAAGACCGAGGCTCATCGTACTCGCAGACGAGAACAATGTTGCTGTCATGAACAAATGAACCAAGGACCTCACCCTCCAGGACAAACACACAGTTCCCGCTCTGTGGAAATCGATGTGCTTCGGAGTTTGGGCTTTGTAATCACCAAAATAGCCATCTGGGCCGACGTGGCTCCCTCCTTAGAGCTACTGTAACCTCTGTGAAAAGGTCCACCTACAAATCTGGAACGAACTGCTGCATCCAAACAAGATTTATCCCAAACATAAGAAAGCACTGAAATGTATGTTTCCAGCTTTAAAACAGGTATCCTGCAAGTAACTTCTTCCCAATTCTTGGAAATAAAGCATACTATCAACATATGAATTTCTCACCAGATATGACAAGGCAATGGATACACTGACCTATATTCCCGGAAGATTCTGGGATCAACACAAGACCTTTTATTTTCTTAAATGCATTTTTTTCTCTGCTTACCCTCCATGGATGTGCAAATACTTTAACACAGGCCTGAGTTGTTACACAAATTTAGTTCTTACACACAAAGTGCAGTGTGCAAATCAGTTTGTGTAGGCAGTGTGCACAGTTCAGCTGTCGGTAAATAATCATGCACCATCAATTATTATTATTATTATTATTATTATTATTATTATTATTATCATTATTATTTTTAACACATATAATAACTATGTTTCCCCATCTCCACAACTGACACCAACACATGATATATATTTGAACATTTCCAAAGTTCACCAGCTTTTGCTTACACCTTTGGTTATGCCCAGAAATCAGTTTCCTAAGCAATACCTACTGATGAAGAGATAAGGTTATAACATGTAGTGCCAGAGATTAAATTTTCATTCAGCCCCTTGGATATCTGTCAGTCTTCACTACCAGTGCCAATTGTGAAATTCCAACAGTATTCATGAGGGAGATAGGAAGTTAAAATGCATTGGATCCTGGCTAATTACTTTGCTGTAGGTCACCTGAAGCTATTGGTGGTCAATTATACCATTCTGTATTGAGAAGCAATAATGATTGGACTCTCTGTGGGGATTGGTGTAGCACTATATTGATACCACATCATAGACAACAAGGCATGCAGGCTGTTTTCAGTCTAATTAATCTTTGAAGTGATCCTCTTGAGGGTCATAATCCACCATTTGGGAACCACTGATATAAAGTTTGTAGAAACAATTATATTTACCCATTTTGTGTAGAGATTTTAACTAAAGAGTTTGAAGGTAGTTGAACTAATAGTCACCCTCATACCTGGCATTAGATCAAGACATAATATGGTTCTGACTAATCCCATTTGTCCTGCAATACACTGCCATCCTTAAATACTGAATGTGGAAAATGTTAAGTTGTCACATGCCATGGCAAATATGCAATATCTGATAAAGAGGGAAAATAAAACCATACTCACATCTCTTTTGTATCCCTTACCTAAGTGAAACAATCAAGGCTTGGAAAATGTATTACCTTTACATCAATAATTGCAAATATTAATTGGAATTTTTCCAAACAGTTTAAAGGTTGTTTATATTGAAGTTACATTCCCTCTAAAAGGGAAAAGTTGCTCATTCACCTCATTCCTACTTTAATACTTTTCCCTGTCGTGCATAATGAAGCTATTTTTAAAGGGTTGAATGACTACCTTTAGGCTCTCTTATGCTGAGTCTCTGTCATAAAGATTCAGGTTTTCAATTGGAAATTAAAACCTGTGTTCACTCATGGCAGCTTGAAATGGAAAACACCTAAACATCCTTTGTCACATTTATTCCATTGCTATCTGATAATGTGGTGGACTTCATATGAAATTTCCCCTGAAGTCTACTAATCAGGTGTTCATATGGAAAACCATTCAGACCAGCATGGCATCATCTACAAAGATACTAAAGACATCAGTTGCAGCCTCCTTTCTCATCATATATCTGAGTACATTTTTCATTTCTCAGTTTTCTCTCCTTACTCTAAAATGTCACTCAGGTCTGTGGGCTCCTGTAGTTCTGAAATACAAGGGGTGAGGCAGTGGTGGAGATGCTGGAAGGGGAGGAATAGTGATGATAAAGATCAGTCACTGCTTCAGACGACCCACGTTGTCTTTTTCCTTAACATAAGAGTTAGATATATCTGTTCTTGTGGTTCTGACACCTACAGTCATTGATATTTTCACTCATGACAAATTCAGCTTCATTTTCTCTACAACCTGGAGTCCATGATTGGCTTCAAGGGGTTTGGAGTGATTAATCAAATTTTTAACATTTATCTTAAACACTTAAAGAGAAGTTACACAGGGAGTCCCACAATTTTTTTTTTTTAATAACTTTAGAAAATAATAATTAAGTCACTCAGATGTTACTGTAGAACTTCTTCAAATGATACTTTAGCTCAGGCAACCTTGAGGTTGACACAGATTTGGAATCCTTTTTAAAGCGACAAATTCCATCAATGATGCCAAAGATGACCTCATGACTTGAAGATCAAGAAAACAATGTGAAATTAATTAAGTTCAAAGAGCCTTGCAGAATTCTGGTGTTTGCTGGTACATGCCTAACCTCATCTGGTAAAGTAGGCTATGAGTGGTCTGATTCCATATGTTACTACTTACCATTGTGACGAGACCACTCCACAACTTCATCTTATACCAGGACACTAATAGCACTCTTCTCAATGAAATATATCTTACAACACAACTGATATATCATTTTGTTTACTTTATACATCTTAGATATATTTCCTTTACCTTGTAGTCATTAATTTTAGAATGAAAAAAGAATATGAAATTGCATCTTTATGCAACTCCTTTTACAATGCTGATGATGCAGTCAGGTTTTTCTATGAAGTATACAGAATGTGACTGCTGCATGTTTTGACATCCCCAATTTTTTCAGAAAGGCCAAAAAAAAAAGGATAAGAACCGTTAAATTGCACTAAGATTATAAAAATTTTCTCTGGGTAAAACCTAATAAAGCCATTGCAAGCTAGAGCAAACAAAACGAAAAAGGGAAACATGTTTTACTGAAATATAAGGAAGTATTTGTTATGTTTAGAGCAATCATTTGAGAAATTTTGCAAAAACCAGCAAGACCATTTGTGGACTACCCATATACTACTACTACTACTACTACTTCTACTTCTATTACTACTTCTATTTATAATAATTATAGCAATGAATATATTAATCATAATCCGAATATTAAGAAAAAAATAAATCACAGTACTTAATAGGTGGAAAGATGCAGTCTATAGAAAAGTTAAAATAAAACCAATACTCAACTTTCTCTTATGCTGATTTACTGAGAGAGTTCTTTTTATAAAAATCCACAGCCTCGTCAATATAAAGTAGTCTCCCGATAATTTCAGTACTTATCTGATTATTCATACATACCCCACTACCCCTTTCACAAACATAATTACATTGCTTCTTCAGGTCTTCCTCAGCTATTGACTGCTTTCCTTCCCAAATCCTTCAGCCTGAATAGGTGAAAACCACTAGGAGCCTAGTACAGGCTGGAAAGTGGTCCAAAATTTACCACTGTTTTCCTAGCAACGTTGGTCCTACTTTGCCTCCAAACACTGGGGCATCTTGTGGTCTTATGCAATTGCTTCCTGATGTACATGTACATTTTTATGACTCCTTGGGACATGAACACAATACGGTAGGAAGAAGGTGTCAATATTTCTGAATGAATTGCCGATAAATATTCATTAATAAGGAACTCAAAAACAGTATTCATATGTTATAATAAGTACTTATAGATACACTTTATATACAGTGATCATGTGGAAAAACAGTTTACCAGGTTTAAATATATATATGTGTGTGTGTGTGTGTGTGTGTGTGTGTGTGTGTGTGTGTGTGTGTGTGTGTGTGTGTGTGTGTGTGTGTGTGTGTGTGTGTGTGTGTGTGTATGCGTAAGTAGTTTAGATATATACATTTCTTTTTTTCTTCTTTCCATTTCTTTTTTCACATAATAAATCTCTAATGGTTATAATTTAATGCTAGTAGCTACCATAAAATATTTCATATACTATAAATGAATACCAATGAAATTCCTAAGCTATTACACACAACTTCATAATTTTTACTATATTTACTTTTTATATATTTGATTTATCAGAATGACATATACTTGTGTGTTCAATACAGAAAAAACAACAACAACAAAAAACATGCTAAACAGATATATAGGAAATGAGTATTCAGAACTGAAAAATGGGAACTAAAATTGATTTCATTGTGTAAAAAAAAACAAAAAAACAGTGTAGATGACATGTCTTCCTTTATATCATTGGTATATGGTATATGGCATATATGGTAGACTTGCTTGATAAGGCACCAGGTGATTTGAGAAAAGATGTTCAGGATAAACTACATAACCATTACAATATGTTTCATTTATTATATAAAAATATTGAGCAAGGTGAAATGACAAAAATATGGTATCCACAATCTTGATATATCACAATAAAGTAGGTATATAGAAAGCAATTTGATAATGCTGCTTTCATTAACAATCTGAAAGCACTCACATATATAGGTATAACTGAAGTAACAGTTGAAGGAGCAATGTGAATTTTAACCACAATTCTCACTCTGACAAAACAGGACCCACAGGTTACACTGTTTTAGATAATAGATTACCACAACAATGAGAGGTGTATGTGACATTACCTAGGCCCTATATATTTGATGAGTTTTATCTCTCTCTCAATCACAGCAGATCACTCGGATGGCAGTCTTTCCCGTCTCGTGTATCCACTCCTGTTGATGAAGAAAACAGCACTGGAATGGAGTAGAACTTTTGACAAGCTGACACAGGAACAATTAAATTTTCCCTTGAAATTCAGTGTTCAATTAACGGGAACACACCTGTTGTGGGAGAAGCCAAGAACCAGAATATTCTCCCTTCCCACATATAGACATAGACAGTATACAATATTTATATCATTATTTCCAGACTTGCACTTTAAATTATTGATAAATATTATTTAGGATAGTGCTATTGTGGAAAGTAATAATTACTGTAATTCAAAATGGTCCCTTCATAAAGGCAAATATGAGTAGATCATGCCACAGTCCAAAAAAGAATGTTGTCCATCACAACAGCACTCTAAGACACGCCCATCTTCCTATATCTTAGAGCAATTTTAAAACTATGTCCACAAAGAAAGAATATTAGTCATAGAAAAATATATGGGGAAGCTGGTGCTACATTACCTAGTGTCCAAACCAATGACAGGTGTGTGCTAAATCTTACATAAATCATAGATTGAAAGGTTGTGGCCATTAAACTGTGATGGTTGTACAATCAAAAATGGTATTTTTATAACGATATTCTTCTTCTTACTGCCATACTGGTCCTTTTTACTACATACAAAGCTTATCATTTTAAAAATCGTTCCCATTTTTATCAAAATTAATAGACAAAATTAACTAAAGGACTCAATAGACATCTCACAATTTCAAAATTAAATTCCACAAGTATCATATTTGAAAAATATAGACTGTGACAGTAATGTGCTAACATACCATAAAAGAGTAAAATGAATAAGGGTTAACCTAATTTTACATAAATAATATCAACATCACCTGAAGAATACAATAGTATGTAACATTTATTTACCTGCCTTCTACTTTTTCAATACTTCCAAGGCTTCTCGTATGGCATTTACCCCGTCCCTTACTGCTGCCACCATCTCCTTTTGGCTTGCCACCAACTGCTTCTGGTCTGCCACCAGTTCCGCCAATAAAGCAACAAGAAGTCTTTGGTTTTGTGCTATTTCCGTGAAAGGATCACTCATCCCTTCCTGGATAGTGGCCGTCCCATCTGTTTTGGACTGTATCTCACTTATCCCTTCTGTTTTGGATAGTATATCACCTATGGAGAGAGACAATTTGATGCATATAGTAATACACATCATAGCTTTATATAAACATGCGTTAATAAATTGGTTTACCAAACAATGCAAATGAGCAAAGATTTATCATCAGCAAAAAAAGAATTGTATGACTTATTCACCTTCATCAGGAATCACAGGATGACTGCCGTTAATACTATGCGGATGAGTAGCTGGAGGATCAGCACAAAGTGGTTCGCTTTTACACCCCGTTTGCCTTGGAGGATCAGCACAAGGTGGTTCACTTATACACCCTATTTGCCTTGGAGGATCAGCACAAGGTGGTTCGCTTATACACCCTGTTTGCCTTGGAGGATCAGCACAAGGTGGTTCGCTTTTACACCCCGTTTGCCTTGGAGGATCAGCACAAGGTGGTTCACTTATACACCCTGTTTGCCTTCGAGGATCAGCACAAGGTGGTTCGCTTATACACCCTGTTTGCCTTGGATAAAAAGAAAAATTCCTCATTTCATTTACATTTACATCTTTGCTTAATTAT
>NC_091572.1:34067997-34075497 GCF_042767895.1 Penaeus vannamei | reverse complement strand
CTTTTTTTTATCTTCATGTTTTTCTTTTTCTCTTTTTTTTGTATTGCTTATTTTTTGTTTGTTTTATTATTGTTTTCTCTTATTATTCTGTCTTTTCGTTGATTTAAAGTAAATGTTTGTTAAATGAATAGAGTTGCTTGACTTTTTTGACCCTCTTTTTTCTGATATATGTATGCACACACGCATATGTGTGTGTGTGTGTGTGTTTGCGTGTGTCTGTGTGTGTGTGTGCGTTTGCGTGTGTGTGTGTGTGTGTGTGTGTGTGCGTTTGCGTGTGCGTGTGTGTGTGTGTGTGTGTGTACATAGAAAGAGTGCTAGTGTCAGTGTAAGTTAGATTCTTATGATACTACTTGAAATTTCTTTAAGACAAAACAGTTTATTAATTTATGTTGGCCAGGGCGGTTGACATTTGTAGAATATTGATCGTTATCACAAAGACTATCCTCTCTGTGTGCCTGTCTTTCTTTCTCTCTCTGTCTTTGTCTATCTATCTGTCTTTATGTCTCTCTCTCTCTCTTTGCCTCTCTTTCTCTCTTTCTCTCTCTCTCTCTCTCTCTCTCTCTCTCTCTCTCTCTCTCTCTCTCTCTCTCACACACACACACACACACACACACACACACACACACACACACACACATTCTCTCTCTCTCTCTCTCTCTCTCTCTCTCTCTCTCTATATATATATATATATATATATATATATATATATATATATATATATATATATATATATATGTTTGTATGTATGTATGTATGTATGTTTATATATATATATATGTATTTATATATATATCCATATCTATATATATATATATATATATATATATATATATATATATATATACATATATAAAGGAATGTATGCATATACATGCACACACATACACACATGCACACACACAGCCACACGCGCTCGCACAATCACACACATACACACACTCATTCCCGCACGCACACAGTCACACATACACACACATGCACTCATGTCCGCCCTCACACATATACACACAATCACACACATAAACATACGCATACAATCACACACACAGTTATACACTTAAACACACAAACATGCGCGCCCGAACACAATCCTACATTCACAACAATCACACACACTTGCCCGCACGCATAACACATACACAGAATCAAAGGCATACATAACCATATACACACATCTATCCATTCATTTATATTCACGCACGTGCGCACTGACACTATCTATCACAGTCGTACAAGCACACACATACATCTATCTATCAGCCTATCAACACATACACACATGCACGCAAGCACACACACACACACACACACGCACACACACACACACACACGCACACACGCACACACACACACTTATATATATATGTATATATATATATATATATATATATATATATATATATATATACATATATATACATACATACATACACACACACACACACACACACACACACACACACACACACACACACACACACACACACACACACACACACACACACACACACACACACACACGCACATATATATATATATATATATATATATATATATATATATATATATACATATATATATATTGCACAATCCCTCACATACATCAACCTTTTCACATACTAAGATCTTTCCGCCTCGCCAAGTTACCCCGCCGACCCTCCCTATAACTCAAGACACACACACACACACACAATCCGGAGAAGGTGGGCACGCAGAGAGCATCTGCCCCTTCTAGTGAGTTGGAGTCGATGGTCAACGAGGTGATCCTCGTTGAGCATCGAAGTCCAAGTTCCTGAGCCGAAGCGCCTGGTGAAGAATCGCAACGCGAGGAACCTGCAGAAACCGCGCCCCTCGGCTGTGAAAAGCCGAAGGCGGCGGAGTGCGAGAAGAAGGAGCAGCCCCAAGCTCTAGTGTCACGGAGCAGATCCCCCAGACGCCCTCGCGACAGATATCCAAAAGGCAGCAGCTCCTGGACTGCCAGGCCGCAGTCAAGGCCCAGATCAGCAGGCTGCACCGGCGCCCGACCCAGTGGCGCTTCTGAGGAAGGTGTGCGAAGAGTGCGAGTTGCCTGTTCTTTCCCGAGGGGAGCAAATGGCCGTGGAAGGGGCAACCCGAAGGTGCTGGGCGAGGGCGCTTTCGGCGAGGCTTTGCTCAACCTCACAAGGCTCTGGTCACTAAGATCTCACACGACGTGGACTCGTTTCGGAATTCAGTCTTCGAAGCCAAGTTCCTTCAGTTGCTGGACGGGACCGAAGGCATCCAGCGCCTCGTAGGCGTGTGTCCGGACGAGCTTGCCCTGGTGACGCATTATGGCGCCCCACCTTGACCGCCTGTGGCCTGTTGCTCGAGCAAAAGATCTTCATCGGCCTGCAGATCGCCAGGGCCTTCGCCGGCGTCCACGCGGCGGGTTTCACGCATAACGACATCAAGGAGAACAACATTTGCGTGGACATGACGTCCGCCGAACCCTTGGTCACCGTCATAGACCGGAATGGCTAAGGTGAGCGGGACGACCATGGCGGTGACGTCGCTTGGCCGTTGCAGTATTACTATAATCATTATCATTTTTGCTATCTCTCTCTCTGACGTGTCCTGCTTGGGCCAAATCATTTGCCAGCTATTCGAGGGCCCCAAGATGCCCTCGGCCGTGAGGAAATGGTTCTTCAAGAGCCAGAGCAAGTCGCCCGAGGCGCGCCAGGGCATTGCAGCGCTGATGGAGTGTCTGGAGGCGGAGAGGCGAAGGCTGGAGGGCGAGCGGAGGGGCGGCGAGTGAAGAGCGGAGTCCAGACCTGCGGAGGCCACGCGCTTCCCGTCAGGCTTGGCCGAGGCAGAGAGCCCTTCCCGGGGAAGCCACAATTCCAACCATCGATTAATAACTGTCCCAGAGTGAGCGCATCGCAGGCATAGCCCCGGAGTGGTAATAATGATAGCAATAGCAATAGTAAGATACACAGAAAAGGCATAGAAAAAATATAAAAAATCTAAAAAAGAAAAAATGTATATAAAAGGCAAAAAAGGATATAGATATATATATATGTATATATATATATATATATATATATATATATATATATATATATATATATATATATATATATGTGTGTGTGTGTGTGTGTGTGTGTGTGTGTGTGTGTGTGTGTGTGTGTGTGTGTGTATGCATATGGGAGGTTTCTGCAGAAACACTTCCTCCGTCACTGCACATTGCAAAGCAGATGGAACTTCATTTGGCTAATGACAACATGCCATTATCACGCTCTCCTTCATCTATTGCAGACTCTTAATATGATTCTCTCTCTCTCTCTCTCTCTCTCTCTCTCTCTCTGTCTTCATCCATTTCCCTCTCTTCCTTCCCAGTTTACTTCCCTCCCCCCCCCCCTCTCTCTCTCTCTCTCTCTCTCTCTCTCTCTCTCTCTCTCTCTCTCTCTCTCTCTCTCTCTCTCTCTCTCTCTCTCTCTCTCTCTCCATTTCTGTCTATATTATCATCACCTCCACTTTGTTTTTGTTTTTTGTTGTGCGTGATTCTTTAACTTCCGCTTCTTCGTTTACGTTTTAGTTGTATTTGTTTGTTGTTATTTGTATGTGTGCGTGTGTGTTTGTGTCTGTGTGTGTGCGTTTGGTGCGTGTAGGTTTTTATGTGTTTGTGTGTGCGTGTGTGTGCGCTTGGTTCGTCTAGGTGTTTATGTGTGCGTGTGTTTGTATCTTATGTGTGTATGTGTGCGCTTGGTGCGTGTAGGTATTTATGTGTGCGTGTGTGTGTGTGTGCGCTTGGTGCGTGTAGGTGTTTATGTGTGCGTGTAGGTGTGTATGTATGCGTCCATGGTGCGTGTACGTGTCCGTGCGCCTTACAAAAGATTCACACCAACTCAAACTTCCGTCCAACACGAAACGCCAAAGGAATTATTCTTCGTACAACAATATGATTCTTAAAGGAAAGGTATTTGCTCAAGGTCAGGTTAAAGTCAGTCTCGGTGTGTGTAGGTGTGTGTGTGTGTGTGCGTGTGAGTGTGTGTATGTGTTTGTGTGTGTGTATGTGTGTGGGTGTGTGTTTGTGGTGACGTTCTGAAGTGACTTAAGGCCTCATGCGGGTGAAGTTTCTCTTGTGTTTTGTTTGAAGTTTCCGAGGCTGGCGACGCTCAAAGGCAACCCGGGTTTTTTAGTCTTCTTTGTCTGTTGTGGATTTTGCATTTTCCTTCTTTTTTGGGGATGTTTTCTTTTTCTTTCTCCTTCGCTCTGTCTTCTTTCTCCCTCTTTCTCTCTCTCTCTCTCTCTCTCTCTCTCTCTCTCTCTCTCTCTCTATATATATATATATATATATATATATATATATATATATATATATATGTGTGTGTGTGTGTGTGTGTGTGTGTGTGTGTGTGTGTGTGTGTGTGTGTGTGTGTGTATGTGTGTGTGTGTGCGCGTGTATGTGTGTGTGTGTGTGTTTGTGTGTTTGTATTATATACATATATGTATATATATATGTATATATGCACATACATACATATGCATGTATATCCCTGTTTGTATTTTCAATATAAAAGAAAGAAAGAAATAGAGCCATATCACATACATTATCGGAAGAAACAACATACTTTTGTCAGTTCTGAGCAAACAACATAAATCAATGAACCTTAATATTTGCGTTTCCATGAATCTGTTTCCATGAATTTGTACGATACCTTAATCATAAGGTATCGTACAAAAAAAAAAAGATAAAGAAAGAAAGAAATGGAACCACAAGAGCCTCGCAAGTTGCCGCCGGCTCATGACAAAGCATTCATCCTCTGTCATGAGAAATATTTCTATATTCCACGAAATGAGGTCAATAGATAGACACACGAATAAATTAAATGATCAGATGAATGAATAAAGATACTTTCTTTATAAAACAAGAGAGTAAGAGAAAATAAAACAAAGCAAAGGAATATGGAAACAAACAAAGCAGTCGAATATAAAAACAAACAAAGCAATCGAATATACAGACAAACAAAGCAAACAAATATACAAACAAACAAAGCAGTCGAATATGGTAACAAACAATGCAATCATAGCAATCGAATAAACAAACAAACAAAGCAATCGAATATACAAAAAAAACAAAGCAAGCAAACATACAAACAAACAACCTAAGCGAACCAACAAACCGAAAATCAACGGAATAAAAAAAAAAATTGTGTCTAAGGAAGCGACGCACGGGAAGGGGAGACTACGACAGATGCACCCAAAGATTTTTTTTCTTTCTCTTTTTTAAAGGCGGTGTGTTCCTCCTTTCCTTCTCCTCCCCCTGGATTAAGAGGCGGGATCAAAGCGCAAAGGAAGGATGGGGGTGGGGGAGGGGAAGGAAGGAAAGGGGGGAGGAGGGGGGTGGAGGTCCTTTTGTGTTCGGAAGATAAATTATATTGCGGTTAAAAGAGAGTTTAAGCGCTTTGCCACATGAGTTCAAACTCTCTCTCTCTCTGGCTCGCGGTTCCTCCGTCGCTTGGGTTTGCACTTTCTTTTGTTTTTTTGTTTTCGTTGTGTATGTATGTTTGCTGGTGTTTGTGTTTTTGTGTGTTATGTTTGTGTATGTGTCTGTGTTATGTGTTTGTGTTTTCGTTGGGTATGTATGTTTGCTGGTGTTTGTGTTTTTGTGTGTTATGTTTGTGTTTGTGTATGTGTCTGTGTGTTATGTTTTTTTTTTTTGTTTTTTTAGTTGTGTATGTATATTTGCTGGTGTTTGTGTTTTTGTGTGTTATGTTTGTGTTTAGTGTATGTGTATGTGAGTGTTTGTGTATGTGTGCCTGCGTGTTATGTGTGTATTTGTGTTTGTGTATGTGAGTTATGTGAGTGTTTGTGTTTGTGTATGTCTACGTGTTATGTGTGTGTTTGTGTATGTATCTATGTGTTATGTGCGTGCTTGTGTTTGTGTTCCTCTGCCGCTTGAGTTTGCACTTTCTTTTTCTTTTTCTTTTTTCGTTGTGTATGTATATTTGCTGGTGTTTGTGTTTTTGTGTGTTATGTGTGCGTTTGTGTTTGTGTCTGTGTTATGTGAGTGTTTGTGTTTGTGTGTCTGCGTGTTATGTGTGTGTTTGTGTATGTGTCTATGTGTCATGTGTGCGTTTGTGTATGTGGCTGGGTGTTATGTGTGCGTTTGTGTTTGTGTATGTGTCTGGATGTTATGTGTGTGTTTGTGTTTGTGTGTCTGCGTGTTATGTGTGTGTTTGTGTATGTGTCTGTGTGTTGTGCGTGTGTTTGTGTATGTGTCTAGGTGGCTGTGTGTTATGAGTGTGTGTGTTTGTTTGTGTATGTGTCTGTGTGTTATGTATGTGTGTGTGTGTGTGTGTGTGCGTGAGAGAGATAAACAGAGAGAGAGAGAGGTGGAGGGGACTGAGAGAGAGAAAGAGAGAGAGAGAAGTAAACTAATATATTACTGGTAATAGTATTAAGAATATTGTCATTACTTTCGACATTACTATCAATAGTATAAATTATCATTATCATTTGTATCATTATCATCATATCTATCACTATGACTTACCTTTTTATCATGGTTATTGTTGTTGTTGAACGCAGGACAGGAAAGCATAGAGGAGGTTGGGTGCGGCCTGCGTCTTGGAATGATACTGATGATGATGTTTTTTTATGTATATATGCATATATACATACATATACGAATATATTTATATGTGTATATATATACATATATATATACATACATACACGCACGCACACACACACACACACACGCACACACACACACACACACACACACACACACACATGCACACACACACACACACACACACACACACACACACATATATATATATATATATATATATATATATATATATATATATATATATATACTACACACACACATACACACACACACACACACACACACACATGCACAGACACACACAAACACACACACACACACATATATATGTGTGTGTGCGTGTGTGTGTGTTCAAACACACACATACGAACAGATAGAGAGATATGATAAATAGATATACACACATACATACATATATATATATACAGATATATACTTACACATACACTTATATAACCCGCCTCTCCTTACAAGCAAAATGCCACTCCAGAAATACCTTGACCCGACTCTATTTCTGGCACTTGCATGGCCCTCATTTCCGGCACTGGCCTGCGTAGGGCTTCTGCTCCGTCGGGGCCGCATGACTCAGGCACTCGGCCGATGAATGATTTCTGCGGCCGCCCGAGGGGGTCTGTCGGCCTGTCGTCATCGTGTGCTTCTTTATATGATGTAATGATTTTCTTGGTTTTTGGTTTATCTATTTATTATTTATTTAATTTATTTATTCATTTACTATTTATCTTTTTCATTGTTTTCTTGGGGGGGGGGGATTTATTTATTGGTGTATGTTTTTTATTTTTTTTTTGTCTTTTTGTTTTGATCATCTATTTACTTTTATTAATATTAGTTTCATTATTTTTAGTATCATTGTTATCGTATTTTTTCATGATTATCAATGCTAT
>NC_091572.1:34035497-34040497 GCF_042767895.1 Penaeus vannamei | reverse complement strand
TTGATAGTGTTATTGTCTTATCATTATTATCATCACTATTATTTTTCATATTGTTGTTGTTTTTTGTTGTTATTGTTGTTGTTTTTTTTTCGTTATTATCATTATTTTCATTTTTTTCATTATTATTATTATTGTTTTCGTTATTATTATTACTATTATTATCATTATTATTATTATTATTACTATAAGCATAATCATTATTGATATTATCATTATCATTATTATCGTTATTATTATTATAACTATTATCATTGTTATTATCACTATGATTATATTTATCATCACTACAATTATCATTATTATTATTATCATCATTATCATAACTATTGCTATTATCATTATTATTATCATTATTTATATTATCATTTTCATTAACTATTATTATCATTACTATGTTAGTATGCTTATGATTATGATTATCCTTTAGTATCATTATTACTATTATCATTATCATCATCATCATTATCATCATCATCATCATCATCTTTGTTACTGTTAGCATTGTGATTATTATGATTATCATTATCATTATTATCTCATTAAATTATCATCATTATTATTCTTATCATTATCATTATCATTCTTATTCCTATCATTATTGTTATTTCCATCACTAGAAATATTTCGTTAGACGAATATAACCTTGGTGCAAAACATATCTTAACTCTGATCTCATACCCAAATACTTTTAGCAGGTTATATAACAAAACAAAAAAAGAAATGAAAGGGAAAATAAATTAAGTGCGCGCACCAAGAGACTTAACCATCTTCAAAGTTGCAAACAAAACCATCAATTATATACAAACGATGTAAACAGAACAGCATATGCTCGTATCCCTCGCCATGACGAAGGCTGACAGGAACACCAAGCAACAGATTTGAACAATATATCACTATTTTTATCCTCACCTCAGGCTTTGTGCCAAGGCTTTTATTCTTACACAGCTATTAACTTGGTATTAAGGCGCCGTATACCATGAGGAGTATTCAGGTTGATTTATTGACTTTGTGAGTATTTTTGGCTTCTCATTGATGACGTCACTCAACGCGTCACGGGTTAGTAGCAAAGCATAAAAACAAACCACGAACCACAATAACTTATTCATAAATAGGTGAATGGATATATAGATAAAGGTATATATGAATAAAGCAGATCAATAGATAACTAGACAAATAAAAAAACAAATCCACAAACTACGCCAAGAACTCAAAAAAAGAAAGAAAAAAAAGTTTCGAATAAACCCGACCCCTAAAGTATCAAAAAAAATAATAATAAATAAAAAAATAAAAAGGAGACTAAGAAGACTAAACCCACAAAATCCACTTTTCGAACAAACTAACCTCCTATTCATTAACATAATCCTCCCCCTCCCCCCCCCAAAAAAAAGTTAAATGAATAATAATAAGTAAAATAAATAAAGGACGGCGTTTGCTCTTTTTACCTTGTCTGCGTTTCATACCATTCTCTGCTGCTTCGCGACTTTGGTGACAGTGACTCCTCAGTCTGTGGCCGTCCTCCGCCACCTGAAGGAGGATCCCTTGCTAGGTGGACGGATCAAGGTCACCTGTCAGTATCACGTCGTCATTATTATCATTTGATATTTCTGACGCTAAATTTAGAATGAATGCTTTGTTACTGTCGCCTTTGTCAGATCTATTGTTGTATGGTACTTGTTATAGTTGGTATTTTACGGTTTGCATAATTTGTTATTCTTGTTAAGGTCGTTATTGTTATCATTATTGTTATTGTTATCATAATTGTTATTATTATCATTATGAAAATAATAATTATTATTATTACTATTATTATCGCCATCATTATTAGCATTGTAATTATTATCATAATTACGATCATTATTATTATCATTAATATTATTATTATTATTGTTATCATTATCATCATTGTTGATTATCATTATCAACATTATTATCATTATTGTTATCGTTATTATCATTATCATTATGTTGTTGCTGCAATTACCATCATCAACATAACCAGAATTAATACCACGAACAATGTCGTTATCCCCGTTTTATCATACACTTTAGATTAAACGTAAATACCTGAAAATACATTAAAAAAAAAGTGTGCATTCCAACCAAACTGTAAATACCAGAAAAGATGATATACAAATTCTCAAGATTGCACAAAAGCAATTTGTTTTTCCCTTTTTTTTATTTATTTTTTTTCGAACCGCGACTAAGAATAATATCAAAGTTCACTCGAGCCATTCTTTCTGCGCTCTCCAGAATCTGATTAAAAAATAAAAGATAAAGGATAGAAAAAAATGTTGAAAAGTTTGGCCACAAAGGGAGAAGCAGAGACGCGAGAGGGGGGGGAGGGGAGGAGGGGTATACCTGAACGTAGAGGGAGGGAGGGGGGAGGGGGTAAGTGGGGTGGGGGGGTGGGGAGGAGGAGTGATGGGGATGGTAATGAAAGGGGAAAAGAGGGGGGGGATGAAAGAGATGGAGAAGAGGGGAGAAGGAGAGATGGGGAAAGGGAGGAATAAAGAGAATGAGGAGGATGGAGAGGAAGAGGATAGAGGGATAGAGAAGGAAGGAACTGAAGGGGAAGTGGGTAGGAGATAGCGGGTAGCTGAAGGGGGTTGAAGGGGAGAGGGGTAGTTGAAGGGGGAGGGGAAGAGGTGGAGGAGGGAAAAGATGGAGGAACTTTGAAGGTCATGAAAGGGACAAAGGGAGGCTGAAGAGATAAGGAAGAAGTCCGAGGAGGCACGAGCGTGGAGAGGGCAGGAAGGAAGAAGAGGGGAGGGGGAGAGAGGGATAAAGAAGGGGAGGGGAGAGAGAGAGAGAGAGGGAGAGTGGAGGAGAGAAGAAGGAGGAGGAGGGAGGGGAAGGAGAGAGAGGGAGAAGGAAATGGAGGAGAGGGAGAAGGAAGGGGAGGGTAGTGGGGAGAGGGAGAGGGGAGGGGAGAAGAAGGAGGAAGGAAAGAGAGGGGAGGGAGAAGGAAGGGGAGGAGAGAGAGGGAGAGGAGAAGAATGAGGAAGAGGGAGAGGAAGGAAAGAGAGGGGAGGGCGACGGAGAAGGAAGGGGAGTGTAGAGCAGTGGGGAGAGGCAAGGAGAGAGAGAGAGAGAGAGAGAGGAGGGCAGGAAAATGATACAAAAGACAAGAAAGGAGAAAACAGAAGAAAGAGAGGAAAGCAGAGGTGGGGGGGAGGGGGAAGAGTTTAAGTGACAATGCAGGGAAAGGCTATATCCACACAACTAAGGACAAGAAGGACACGGGTTTGGCACCTGTCCTCGAAGTGGGGGGGGGCGTGGGGAAGGGGGGGGGGCGTGGCTTCCCCCATCGTCACGCCAAAGTGGCTTGGCAAGGACACGCGCTCTCCCCAACGCTGGCTACGCTGGGCTGGGCTGGGCTGGCCGGGACCCCAATCAGCTGTCACATAGTTGCATGGGCGATTATCTCAGTTTATTATCCCTTTGATATGATTAAGATTGGCTCGGGTCACAGGGTTTTTTTTAGTCGTTGTTGATTTTGTTTTATCTTTCTTCTTATTTTGTGTTCGTCTGTTTTGTACGTGTGTTTGTTTTGATTTTTTCTGTATTTGGGGGATGAGTCAATTGTTTTGCTTTTAGTGTCTCTTTGATTAGAGAGAGAGAGAGAGATCGTCAGTGAGAGAGAGAGAGAGAAAGAGAAAGAGAGAAAGGAGAGAGAACGAGACAGAGAGAAGGCAATAGAGAGAGAGATAAACAGACAGACAGAGACATAGGTAGAAACAGAGACAGATAAACAGAATGGGAACGAGGTACAACAACCCAATCATTGTCTGGTAAAAACAAAAATTTCACTTTATTCCAATTTTACAAGCATCCTCGCTCATATTTCCCTTTCGAAAACCTACACCACGTTCTTCCTTCCATCATCACTTTCTATCACTCTCCTGCAACGTACGCTTAGTCTCCAGGCACTTTTTTTTCTCTATTTCACTCTATCTCTCTTTCTCTCTCTATTTCTCTTTCTTTCTTTCTCTCTCTCTCTCATTCGCTCATTCTTTCTTTTTCTTTCTCTTTCTTTCTCTTTCAATCTCTTTCTTTCTCTATCGTTCTCTCTTTCTCTCTCTCTTTCTTTCTCTTTCTTTCTCTCATTCTTTCACCCAACACGCACTTAACACTCACTCCCCCAACATACACCCACACTTTTCTCTCTCTCTCTCTCTTTCTCTTTCTTTCTCTCTTTCTTTCTCCCATTCTTTCCCTCAACACACACTTAACACTCACTCCCCCAACACTTACACTCACACGTACTTCCCCAACAACCCCTCCCCCACCTCCCCCCCACCTCCCCCAACACACCCACCCACTCAACGCTTCATCAAGCTACCCTGGAAACTTCAGGTAATGAGACCACGTAACAGAACGAAAGAGAACGAGAGAGAAATAGAACGAAAATTGTTCGTAATATCTCCTATTACGATATCCGGGTCCGAGGTCCGTTTGCATGAGAGCCCGGAAAGAAAGAAGAAGGAGGAAGAGGGAGAGGAAGGAAGGGGGGGAGAGGGAGAGAGATGGAGAGGGAGAAGAAGGAGGAAGAGAGGAGAGCCCGGAAAGAAATGTTCGATGCATAGAGGAAGTGGAAGAGAGGGAGGGAGAGGAGAGGGGAGGAGGAGGAGGAAGAGGGAGAGGAAGAGGGAGAGGGGAGGGAGGGAGAAGTAAAGGAAGGAGAGGGAGGGAGACGGAGAGGAGAGGGGAGAAGGAGGAAGAAGGAGAGGGAGGAAGGGAGAGAAGAAGGAAGGAAAAGGGACGTACAGGTAAAGGGAGGAGAGGGAGGGAGACGGAGAGGAGAGTGAGAAGAAGGAGGAAGAGGGAGAGGTGGGGGAAAAAGGGAGAGGAAGGAGGAGGAGGGAGAAGAAGGAAGGAGAGGGAGAGGGAGAAAAAGGAGGAAGAGGGAGAGAGGGAGAGGAAGGGAGGAGAGGGGAGGAAGAGGTAAAAGGAAGAGAGGCAGGGCTGAGAACTCACAAGGTCAGCCGAATTCCGTTTAC
>NC_091572.1:34017997-34020497 GCF_042767895.1 Penaeus vannamei | reverse complement strand
GACCACGCTTTTGACAATTTTCGACTTCAATTCTTTGTCTCCAATTCTCTAACTTCTCTTCTCTGACTTCACGCTTTTGATTTCTCTGACTTTAGTTCTCTGACTTCACTCTTTTGATTTCACTTCGATTTCATTTCACTGACTTCAATTCTTTGTCTCCAATTCTCTAACTTCTCTTCTTTGACCTCACTTCTCTGACTTCATTTCTCTGACTTCAGTTTCTTGACGTTACTTTTCTCGTTTTAATTCTCTAACTTCACGTCTCTGATTCCAGTTTTATGGCTTCATTTCTCTGACTTCAGTTCTCTGTCTTCAATTCTCTGACTTCACTCTTTTGATTTCAATTCTCTGACTTCATTTTGCTGACGTCAATTCTTTGTCTCCAATTCTCTAATTTCTTTTTTTACTTCATTTCTCTGACTTCAGTTCTCTTCCTCCACCTCTTTGACTTCATTTCTCTTTCAGATCTCTTCTTCCACCTCTTTGACTTCATTTCTCTTTCAGTTCTCTTCCTCCACTTCTTCGACTTCATTTCTCTAACTTCAGTTCTCTTCCTCCGCTTCTTTGACTTCATTTTCTAACTTCAGTTCTCTGTCCCCAATTCTTTGACTTCAGTTCTCTTCCTCCACTTCTTTGACCACTTCTCTAACTTCACTTCTCTGTCCCCAATTCTTTGACTTCACTTCTTTGACTTCACTTCTCTTCCTCCACTTCTTTGACTTCATTTCTCTGACTTCAGATCTCTTCCTCCTCTTCTTTGACTTCATTTCTCTAACTTCTCTGTCCCCAATTCTTTGACTTCACTTCTTTGACTTCACTTCTCTGGCTTCATCTCTCTTCCTCCTCTTCTTTGACTTCATTTCTCTAACTTCATTTCTCTGTCCCCAATGCTTTGACTTCTCTTCTTTGACTTCTCTTCCTCCACTTCTTTAACTTCATTTCTCTTTCAATTCTCTTCCTCCTCTTCTTTGACTTCATTTCTTTAACTTCAGTTCTTTGTCCCCAATTCTTTGACTTCACTTCTTTTACTTCATTTCTTTGACTTCACTTCTCTTCCTCCACTTCCTTGACTTCATTTCTCTAACTTGAGTTCTCTGTCCCCAATTATTTGACTTCACTTCTTTGACTTCACTTCTCTTCCTCCACTTCTTTGACTTCACTTCTCTTCCTCCACTTCTTTGACTTCATTTCTCTGACTTCAGATCTCTTCCTCCTCTTCTTTGACTTCATTTCTCTAACTTCTCTGTCCCCAATTCTTTGACTTCACTTCTTTGACTTTACTTCTCTTCCTCCACTTCTTTGACTTCACTTCTCTTCCTCCACTTCTTTGACTTCATTTCTCTGACTTCAGATCTCTTCCTCCTCTTTTTTTACTTCATTTCTCTAACTTCTCTGTCCCCAATTCTTTGACTTCACTTCTTTGACTTCACTTCTCTGGCTTCATTTCTCTTCCTCCTCTTCTTTGACTTCATTTCTCTAACTTCAGTTCTCTGTCCCCAATTCTTTGACTTCATTTCTTTAACTTGAGTTCTCTGTCCCCAATTCTTTGACTTCACTTCTCTCCCTCCACTTCTTTGACTTCATTCCTCTAACTTCTCTTCCCCCAATTCTTTGACTTTTCTTTGACTTCAGTTCTCTATCCCCAATTCTTTGACCACTTCTTTGACTTCACTTCTTTGACTTCACTTCCTTGACTTCATTTCTCTGTCTCCAATTCTTTGACTCCACTTCTCTGGCTTCACTGTCTTCTTCATAACCGGATTAGATCTGCATCTCTTATCCGGAGAGCCAAGGGGAACATTCTGATGGCGATAAAGTTGATATCCTCATCAAACGCTGCTCACTCCTTAGGTAAATGGAGATTAATGAGGTGTATAACAACTGTGTCTTTATGTAAATGGGGATTAATGAACTAATCGCAATGTTTTTTTTTTTTTCATTTTCTTATATTTATTATTATTTTTTTTATTCCTATTTTAATTTTATTTTTTATGATAATGATGATGATGAGGAGAAGGAGGATTATCATTATTATTATTATTATTCACTCAGCATCTGTGTATTTTCTTTTTTAACCTTTATAAACTAGAGTCCCGCACTCTTATATTGAACTATAAATTCCTTCGGTGGATTGTTATGGAATGTAAGTTTTTGTTGTATGGAATGAGAGAGAGAAAGAGAGAGAAAGAAAGAGAAAAAGAGTGAGAGGGGGGAAGAGGGAGAGAGAGAGAGGGAGAGAGAGAGAGAGAGAGAGAGACAGAGAGGGGGGGGCGGGGGAAGAGAGAGAGAGAGAGAGTTTGATACAGGGAAAGAGATAGACGGAGACAGGTAAATACAGAGAGAGAGATACAAACAGACAGAGACAAACAGACAAACAGATAGACAGAGACATATAGACATACAGACAGACAAAGACAGGCATATAAACAGACAAACAGACACAGATAGACATACAGACATCAAATGACGTTCTATATTCTGACAAAAAAATGTTGTTTTA
>NC_091572.1:33990497-33992997 GCF_042767895.1 Penaeus vannamei | reverse complement strand
CCCGTCCCTCCCCTGCCTACCTCCCCTTCCTCACCCCTTCCCTCCCCCACCTCCCTTTTCCTCTCACTCCTCCTCCCCTTCCCTACCCACCCTTTCTCCCTTCCCTCCCTTCCCTTCCTTTCCCTCCCTCCCTTTCCTCCCCCTCCCTCCCTACCTCCCCCTCCCCTTCTCTTCTTTTCCCTCCCTCTCCCTTTCTTACCCTTCCTTCCCCTCCTTTCTCTAATATGACTAGTCTTTCGAAGCACAATCTGCAGCACCTGTGAGAGAGTTTGCCTTCAGAGGAACCTGCCAGGTGTAAAAATACCGACGTCGACTGAGAGGGTCGCCTTGCACCGCCTTGTGAAAACACCGCCCACAGGGATGATAGGGGAAAAAAAATAATAAATAACCGCCCACTGGAGAGGAGAGATGATGTTGTAGGGATGATAGGAAAAAATAATGAAAAACAAAAAAATAAATACCGCCCATGAGAGATGAGAGATGCTGCTGTAGGGATGATAGAAAAAATATATAATAAAAAACACTGCTCACAAGAGAGAAGAGAGATGATGCTGTAGGGATGATACTCAGGAAAAAAAATAAATAAAACCGCCCACAAGAGAGAAGAGATGATGCCGTAGGGATGGTAGGGAAAAAATATATAATAAAACACCGCCCACAAGAGAGGAGAAATGATGCCGTAGGGATGATAGGAAAAAAATAAATAACACCGCCCACAAGAGAGAAGAGACGATGCCGTATCGTTGATACTCAGAAAAAATATATAATAAAAAACACCGCCCACAAGACAGAAGAGATGATGCTGTAGCGATGATAGGAAAAAATAATGAAAAACACCGCCCACCGGAGAGGAGAGATGATGCTGTAGGGATGATAGGAAAAAAATAATGAAAAACACCGCCCACAAGAGAGGAGAGATGATGCTGTAGGGATGATAGGAAAAAAAAAATGATGAAAAACACCGCCCACAAAGGAGAGATGATAGGGAAAAAAATAACACCGCCCGCTGGAGAGGAGAGATGATGCTGTAGGGATGATAGGGGAAAAAATAATGAAAAACACCGCCCACAAGAGAGAAGAGATGATAGGAAAAAAAATATAATAAAACACCGCCCACAAGAGAGAAGAGATGATGCTGTAGGGATAGGAAAAAATAATAAATAACACCGCCCACAAAGGAGAGATGATGCCGTAGAGATGATAGGAAAAAATAATAAATAAAACCGCCCGCTGGAGAGGAGAGATGATGCTGTAGGGATGATGCTCAGGAAAAAATAATAAATTACCGCCCACAAAGAAGAGATGATGCTGTAGGGATGATAGGAAAAATATAATAATAAACACCGCCCACAAAGGAGAGATGATGCCGTAGAGATGATAGGAAAAAAATATAATGAAACACCGCCCACAAGAGAGAAGAGATTATGCTGTAGGATGATACTCAGGAAAAAAATATAATAAATAACACCGCCCACAAGAGAGAAGAGATGATGCCGTAGGATGATACTCAGGAAAAAATATAATAAAAAACCGTCACAAGAGAGGAGAGATGATGCCGTAGGGATGATGCTTAGGAAAAAAAAATATAATAAAAAACATCGCCCACAAGAGAGGAGAGACGGTGCCGTTGTGATAGCACCCAGGAAAAAATATAATAAAAAACCGTCACAAGAGAGGAGAGATGATGCCGTAGGGATGATCTCAGGAAAAAAATATATATAATAAAAAACACCGCCCACAAGAGAGGAGAGATGATGCTGTAGGGATGATAGGGAAAAATATAATAATAATAACCGCCCACAAGAGAGAAGAAATGATGCCATATGAATGATGCTTAGGAAAAAAAATATAATAAAAAACATCGCCCACAAGAGAGGAGAGACGGTGCCGTAGTGATAGCACCCAGGAAAAAAATATAAAAAGATAAAAGAAAAGAATAAATAAAACGAAAAGAGAAAAAATAGTATCGAGCATAACCCGCTTGAATACCACTTGAAAATACCCTTTCCTGACGTAGATACCCCGTGAAAATACCCTTTCGTGTCGAAGAATACCCATACTACTACTACATAGGAACGAAGATGGAGATACCCGGTGCCAATTACCATTTAGGAACACTGGTACCTTGTGACAATACCAATTAGTAACGAAAATACTCCGTGGGCATATTCAGCGTAATGATATCCAGCCTATGATGAGAGTAATCTACTGATATCTTCATTAAGTTTAGTGCCTTACTAATTAATCTATTTCATCGCATTAACAATTAATCTAGTTTAATTCATTGCTGATTAAGGTAATTAAATTCATTACCAGTGAGAGGAAAAGAGAGAGGGAGAGAGGGAAAGGGGGGGGGAGATATAGAGAAGGAGGGAGAAGCAGATAGAAAATGAGATAGATAGATAGAGAGGGGGGGGGCAGAGATAAAGAGGAAGCGGATGAAAGAGCAAGAGAGAGAGTGAGTGGTAAGAGAGAGAAAGCGAGAGAGAGAGAGATGCAA
>NC_091572.1:33970497-33977997 GCF_042767895.1 Penaeus vannamei | reverse complement strand
GTGAAAAGAGACGACAACAAAAATAATATGGTGAAGCGTTACCCTCACCGTGTCCCCATCGAAGCTAAAGTATACTAATTGTCATCTCTCCCCGCTCCCTACCTCTTAGGCCCCTCTAATCTTTTTCATCTGAATTTCCCGCCGTCTAAGTTATTCTCACCGTAAAAAAAGAAGAGACGACAACAAGACAACATGGCGACGTGTTACCCTCACCGTGTCCCCACCGGAGCTAACCGCCTCGGTGCCGCGGGCGGAAGAGAGCGCGGCAAATCACCCGTGCGGTTGGCATGCGGGCCGGAAGGACGGTGCCAGCAGGGGATAAGAGGGGCAGCAGGGGAAAGCAGGGCCAGGAGGTATTCGAGGGGAAGTCGCCAGCGATATGCGCGGGGAGTGTGGGGAGTGGGGGTGGGGGTCGGTAGGGGGGGGGGCTTGAATGGCGTCGTGCGCTTCTAGGATCGCTTTTGTTTCGTTGACCGAGCACGAGTGGACGCTCTCTTACTCGTACTTTCAAACTGACATGTATGAAAATACACACACACACACACACACAAACACACACACACACACACACACAAATATATATATATATGTGTGTGTGTGCGTGTGCGTGTGCGTGTGTGTGTGTGTGTGTGTGTGTGTGTGTGTGTGTGTGTGTGTGTGTGTGTGTGTGTGTGTGTGTGTGTGTGTGTGTATGTGTGTGTGTGTGTCTGCGTATATTCGTTATTCATACGCACAGACCAAACACCCGAGCGTAGTCTCCAAAAAGGGAAACGCCAGACCATGACGCTTCGAGTCCGGCGACATTCTCCTCGTCAGACCGGAAAATCATGCCAGGTTAACCAAACCGTCACGGCTTTGTGCTTTCCGTGCCACTGAAATCGGTTTGTATCGGTGAGAAAATCTATTTATGTATCCGTTTGTCTCTTCGTATCTATATATATATATATATATCCATGTATGGGGAAAGTTTTAGAATGATAAAAGTTATTCCTTCAGTCTGTAAAGATTTCGACTCAAGTACTGTATCTATCGATCGATCCAACTATGTATCTCCATCTATCAATCTATATCTATCTATCTATATATGAGCGTGTGTGTTTGTGCGTGGAGAGAGAGAGAGAGAGAGAGAGAGAGAGAGAGAGAGAGAGAGAGAGAGAGAGAGAGAGAGAGAGAGAGAGAGAGAGAAAGAGAAAGATGCATGTTTGCATATATGTGTGTGTGTGTGTGTGTGTGTGTGTGTGTGTGTGTGTGTGTGTATTTGCGTTTATGTACTTGGTGCATTCACAAACTTCTGAAAAGAGTATTTTTGACCCCCTCCCCACCCCCTCTCTCCTTCCCCCTCGCCCTAATGAATGGACGAGCTATCAGATCAATTACCAGCTATTTAAGATCATCAATCCATCTCTACATTTTATAGCTTCACAAACCCTGCGAGTTCCTTGCCACGGACAGGCGCATTAGGGTTGGATTACTACACGAAGCTACCTGCGTTTGTGTCTTACGGACCTTGAGAGTGTACATTGGCGCCGTTCCAGGGTTAGGGTTAATTCACTCGAGTTTTCTGTTCGTGTAAATTATGGAGAAGATAATAGCAAAGTCTATAATAAGGAGAGTACTGCGTATACTAATTATAGCCATGATGATAGTGATAGTTGCAATAATAATTACTTTCGTTGTTGGTTTCTATCATTATTATCATTATTATTACCATTATCATTATTATTATTATCATTATTATCCTTATCTTCATGATCACATCATCATTACTCTTATTCTCATAATAATAACAATAATAATTATAATTATTATCATTATTAGTATTATTGTTGTTGTTGTTGCTATTATTATTGTCATTATTATTATCATCAATTTTATTATTATAATCATTAATATTATTATCATTATCATCTTTGTTGTCATTACTATTATCATTATTATTATTACCATTATGAATAACAAAAATCTTTTTAATATCAATAATAATGAAAATGTTAATGGTGACACTAGTAATTGTAATGATGAGCGTTATTAATTACGATAATTGGAAATGGAAACGGCGCGCAACGAAAGAGGAGAGGAGAGAGAGGGGAAAATAATCTCTTGTTTCACCTTGACCTCCTTTCTTCTCCTCGTGTTCTGTTTCTTCCTCGCTTTCGTTTCCCTTCTGTTTTCATCTCTCCCTCCTCTCCCTCTGTCTCTTGTTCCCCCTCTTATTCTTATTCTTTTTCATATCATCTCTTCTCCTTCGTCTCTTTTCTCTTCGCCTATTTTCGCTTATTTCTCCTTATCTTTATTTGTTCCCCTCTTTACCACTTTTCTCATAAGCTTTTCTCATCCTCCCTTTCTCTATTCTCGACTTCTTGCTTATTCTAATCTTCTTCCGTTCTCCATTTCTCTTTCTTCCGTTTCTCTTCATCTTCACTACTTCACTCTCCTCCCCTGTTAATCTTTTCTATCCATTTTCCCTTTTTTCTATATGCCCCTATTCCCCTTTTCCTCTGTCTCCCTTTCCCTTCTTTCCTCTTTCCCTTTCCTCTTTCCTGCTCTCTTCGCCTTCTCTCCTCTCCCCTCTCTTACCCTTCCATCTCCTTGTTCCCCGCTTTGCCTCTTCCCCTTTTCTCTTCCTTCCTACATTCTCCCACTTCTCTCCTTACTTCTCTCCTTTTTCTCCTTTCCATTCCTCTCCCTCTTACCTTTTCCTCCTTCTCTTCCTCTCCTCTTTTCCTCTCTATCTCCTCCTTTTCTCTTTCCCCTTCCATCTTCCCTCCTCTCCTTTTCTCCCTCTTATCTCTTCCTCCTTCCCATCTCCCTCTCCCTTTCCTCTCAGTCTCCCCTTTCCTCCTTTCCTTCCCTCTTTCCCTTCTTCCCTTCTCCATTTTCTCTCCATCTCCCTTCCACTCTTCCCTCTCCACGATTCCCTCCTCATACCTCTCCCTTATTCCCTCCTTCCCTCCCCCTTGTCCTCTCCCTTATTCCCTCCCTCCCTCCCTCCCCCTTGTCCTCTCCCTCTCCCTCTTTTCCTTCTCCTTCCCTATTCGTTTCCATCTCCCCTTCTTCCTTTCCCTCCCTCCTTTCCTCCTTTCATCTCCTCTTTCCTTCCTTCCTTCACCCCCTGTCGTCTCTCTCTCCCTCGTTTCCTCCTCCCTCCCCTCTTTTCTCCTCTATCTCCCCTTCTTCCCTTTCCTTCTCTCCCTTCCCTCTCCCCTCTCCTCTTCCTCTCCCTCGTATCTTTCTCCCCCTCTCTCTTCCCTCCTCGCCCTCCTTTCTCTTGCTGGTGGCCTTCTACTCTGTCATTCTTGCGCCCCCTTCCCCCTCCCCCCATTTCCAACCCTTTTATCCTCCCTCCCGGTTACACCTGTCCTCCCCCTCCCCCCTTACCCTATTTTTATCCCCCGTACTTCACCTGTCCTCTTCTCCTCCCGTTCTCCTTCCCTTCATTCCCTCCTTCTTGTCTTTAATTCTTTCTTTCTCGTCCTTCCATACATCTTCTGTCCATCTGTCCTTCTCCCTCGCTTCGTTTCCCTCTATCCCACCCTCGGTCTCTCTCTCTCTCTCTCTCTCTCTCTCTCTCTCTCTCTCTCTCTCTCTCTCTCTCTCTCTCTCTCTCTCTCCCTCTCCCTCTCTCTCTGACTCAGATTCTCTCTATCTCTCTCCCCCTCTCTCTCTCTGACTCAATTTCTCTCTATCTCCACCCCTCTCTCTCTCTCCCTCTCTCTCTCTCTCTCTCTCTTTCTCTCTCTCTCTCTCTCTCTCTCTCTCTCTCTCTCTCTCTCTCTCTCTCTCTCTGTCTCTCTCTCTCTCTCTCTCTCTGACTCAATCACTCAATCACTCAATCACTCAATCAGTCTCTTTCTCTTTCTTTCTCTTTCTCTTTCTCTCTCTCTCTCTCTCTCTCTCTCTCTCTCTCTCTCTCTCTCTCTCTCTCTCTCTCTCTCTCTCTCTCTCTCACTCTCTCTCTCTCTCTTACTCCTTTACTCAATCCCTCCCTCCCTTCCCTACTTCAGCGTTCCCCCTCCACACCTCTCCCTCGCCTTCCCTCCCCTGTCCCTCACTCTCCCGCTTCCTCCCACCTTCTCCCTCCCTTCACACTACCCTCCCTCCCTCCCTCTTTCCTCCATTTCCCCTTCCCTCTCCCTCCTTCCCTCCCTCCATCCCTCCCTCCCCCTTCCTCCCTCCCTCCCTCCCTCTCTCACCTTCCTTCCCTCCCTCCCTCCACCTTCTCTCCTCCCTTCCTACCTTCCCTTCCCCCTCCCTCACTCTCCTTCCCTCCCTCCCTCTCTGCCTCCCACCCTCTCTCCTCCCTTCCTACCTTCCCACCTCCCCCTCCTCCCTCTCTCGCCTTCCCTCCCTCCCCCTCCCTCCCTCTCTCCCTCTCTCCCTCTGCCTCCCTCCCTCCTTCCCTCCTTCCCTCCCTCCCCCTTCCCACCTCCCCCTTCCTCACTCTCACTCCTTCCCTCCCTCCCTCCCTCCCTCCCTCCCTCCCATCCTCTCTCCTTCCTTCCTACCTTCCCACCCTCCCCCTCCTCCCTCTCTCTCCCTTCCCTCCCTTCCTACCTCCCTCCCTCCCTCTCCTCCTCCCTCCCTCCCTTCCTACCTTCACACTTCCCCCTCCTCACTCTCACTCCTTCCCTCCCTCCCTCCCTACCTTCCCACTTCCCCCTCCTCCCTCTCTCTCTCTCCCTCCCTCCCTCCCTCCCTCCCTCCCTCCCTCCCTCCCTCCCTCCCTCCCTCCCTCCCTCCTCTCACCTTCCCTCCCTCCCTCCTTCCCTCTCTCCCTCCTTCTCGCCAGGTTGCTTCACTATCACCTTTCTACCGCCCTCCCCCTCCCTCCCTCCCTCCTCCCTCCCCCCTGTCTGAGCGCCTGTCCATGACCCTGAGCTTAGACACCCGCGGCACAGTGCCAGGCGGTATGGCACTCCTTCGTCATCTGCCCACGTCATCGCCATTATCCACGGGCAACACCAGACAACACCGATCTGGCTACCGTTTTACGCCACTTAACACCGATGCGCATCACCGCTTAAAGTCTTTTTAATTTCGTTGATGAGTCCTGATCAACACCGTTCTCTGGCTTCTTTCATCACGGCTAAATGCAGTATTGCTCGACATCGGTCAACACCACTCAGTAGCTGTTAAAACCGCTCAACACCACCATTCAACATCACCAGGCCATCTTCAGACTCCACTCATCACCCCTCAACACCTCTTTACACTACCAACCACTACTTAAGATCGGACAACACCACCCACCACTCCCAAACACCGCTCAACACCGCTCTGAAATTACTTCCCAGCAAGCCCAAACAGCGTCAACACCGCTTCTAAGAGCTTATCACTGCATCTGACCTCTCAAGACTGCTCAACACCTTCTAACACCATTCACATCTTTCAGCGTCGCTTTAAAGAAATCATACAATGGTTATCACCACTCATCACCTGCCAACACCCACTCAGCACCTCCCAACACCACTCAACACCTCCCACCACCACTCAACATCCACTCAACACATCTCATCACCATTCAACTCCCAGTCAACACCTCCCACCACCGTTCAACACCCACTCAACACCTCCATCCCACTCAACACCCACTCAACACCCAACACCACTCAACACCCGCCAACACCCACTCAACACCTCCCAACCCATTTAGCACCCACCCAACACCTCCCACCACCATTCAACACCCGCCAACACCCACTCAACAGCTCCCACCACCATTCAACACCCACTCAACACCTCCCACCACCCTCCAACACCCACTCAACACCTCCCACCACCATTCAACACCCACTCAACACCTCCCACCACCACTCAACACCCACTCAACACCTCCTACCACCACTCAACACCTCCCACCACCACTCAACACCTCCCACCACCACTCAACACCCACTCAACACCTCCTACCACCATTCAACACCCACTCAATACCTCCCAACCCATTTAGCACCCACTCAACACCTCCCACCACCACTCAACACTAGCCAACACCCGCTCAACATCTCCCACCACCATTCAACACCCACTCATCACCTCCTACCACCATTCAACACTAGCCAACACCCGCTCAACACCTCCCACCACCATTCAACACTAGCCAACACCCACTCAACACCTCCCATCGCCATTCAACACCCACTCAACACCTCCTACCACCATTCAACACCCACTCAATACCTCCCAACCCATTTAGCACCCACTCAAAACCTCCCACCACCACTCAACACCCACTCAACACCTATCACCACCATTCAAACCCACTCAACACCTCCCACCACCATTCAACACCAATTCAACACCTCCCACCACCACTCAACACCCACTCAACACCTCCCACCACCATTCAACACCCATTCAACACCTCCCACCTCCACTCAACACCCACTCCAACACCTCCCACCACCACCCAACACCCTTCAACACCCACTCAACACCTCCCACCACCACTCAACACCCACTCAACACCTCCCACCACCACTCAACACCCACTCAACACCTCCCACCACCACTCAACACCCACTCAACACCTCCCACCACCACTCAACACCCACTCAACACCTCCCACCACCAGTCAACGCGCACTCACCACCTCCACCACCACTCAACACCCCACTCAACACCTCCCACCACCACTCAACACCCACTCAACACCTCCCACCACCACTCAACACCCACTCCAACACCTCCCACCACCACTCAACACCCACTCAACACCTCCCACCACCACTCAACACCCACTCAACACCTCCCACCACCACTCAACACCCTCCAACACCCACTCAACACCTCCCACCACCACTCAACACCCACTCAACACCTCCCACCACCACTCAACACCCTCCAACACCCACTCAACACCTCCCACCACCACTCAACACCTCCCACCACCACTCAACACCTCTCACCACAACTCAACACCCACTCAACACCTCCCACCACCACTCAACACCCACTCAACACCTCCCACCACCACTCAACACCCTCAACACCTCCCACCACCACTCAACACCTCCCACCACCCTCCAACACCCACTCAACACCTCCCACCACCATTCAACACCCACTCAACACCTCCCACCACCACTCAACACCTCCCACCATCACTCAACACCCACTCAACACCTCCCACCACCACTCAACACCCTCCAACACCCACTCAACACCTCCCACCACCATTCAACACCCACTCAACACCTCCCACCACCACTCAACACCTCCCACCACCACTCAACACCCACTCAACACCTCCCACCACCACTCAACACCCACTCAACACCTCCCACCACCACTCAACACCCACTCAACACCTCCCACCACCACTCAACACCCACTCAACACCTCCCACCACCACTCAACACCCACTCAACACCTCCCACCACCACTCAACACCCACTCAACCACCTCCCACCACCCATTCAACTCCCAACCACTCCCACCCACTCAACACCTCCCACCACCACTCAACACCCACTCAACACCTCCCACCACCACTCAACA